>NC_053165.1:124733236-124755126 GCF_016835505.1 Polypterus senegalus | reverse complement strand
CCGTCTGGAACCAACTAGCCTTCATCAATCTTTTAGAACTTGGGAGATAATGAAGGATTTATTTATTTATTTTTAATTTTATTGATTTTATTTAATCATCCATAAAGATAGATCAATTTTACAAAAATAGTTGAAAACAAATCACCCAACCCCACCCCTGGGAAGAGGGTATGGCCAATGGAGTAAAACTGATGAGTTTAATAGGCAGATAAAAAGAAAGAAAAAAAAGGAAATGTAAGAGAATTATTTCCTCAGTGCTTTAAGAGCTTATTCTAAAATATTATTTATTAGCTCCTGCCAGGTTCTAAAAAAGTTCTGCACAGATCCTCTGCAAATTTAATTTTTCCAATTTCAAATAGTATAAAACATCAGTTACCCACTGACTTAAAAGTGGAGAGTTAGGATTCTTCCAGTTTAGCAAAATAAATCTCGTGCAATAGTGTAGATAAATATTAAATAGTGTAGTAAAGGCAATCACAGTTTGTCCTTCTCACTTTAAGCCCATCTGGAAGAACACCAAACACAGCTGTTAATGATGTGCTATAACAGAGGTGAACTCAGATCAGAGAAACAGAAGCCCTCCCTGCAAAAACGTCCACTCACATATAAGAACAACCCAGCTGCTCCAGGCGTAAAGGTGAAAGTCTGACATCACCCTGCCAATCACCTGTCCTTCAAAGAAACAGCATGGCTTATAGAGCTCACCAATGCTATACCGTCCAGATCTAAACACTAGCGTGGTGTATGTGCCCAAAAAAGTCTAACTGCATTCTCGCACCATTGCTTGTGTACTAAAGTGTCAGCAGGTATTTTTCGTGGCATTACATGTGTAATTTGTGAGCATGCCCTTCACGATCAAACAAAGGAAGCTCTGCAGTATACTTGTGACTTTATGCTGTAGGAAAATAAGTACATAAAGTAAAACTAGTAAAACTAAAAAAAAAAAAAAAAAAAAAAACCCTAACTTTGACAAGCAACTGACATGCAGATAAACAGATTTGAGCTGAGAAAACTGTCGGAGTGGGGATGTGATAGTAGGCTGCTTGCTGTTTGCTGCTTATCAACATATTTAAAGGACAAAACACACTGATGGAAAGGTGAGAAGCGTTTCAAGGTGGAACGGATCTACGAGTTTTTCGTAGGCTCTGTTAATTCTAGTGTTAAACAGGTGTCGAAGATTGGAAGCTAAGCTAAATCCAGTTTGATCATGTGATATTACTGAAGGCAGCACTTTCTCCATCCTTCTAGCTATGGCTTTGGAGAGTATCTTAACATCATTATTCAGAAGTGAAATTGGTCTGTATGATGCACATTGTAATAAGTCCTTACTTTGTTTAGGAAACACGGTGATTACTGCGGTGGGTTGGCGCCCTGCCTGGGATTGGTTCCTGCCTTGCGCCCTTTATTGGCTGGGGATTGGCTCCAGCAGACCCCTGTGACCACGTGTTCGGATTCAGCAGGTTGGAAGATGGATGGATGGAAGACGGTGATTAATGCTTGGCGAAAAGTTTATGGTAGAATTTGATTGTCTCTAGCTTCTGTAAATGTTGCTAATAAAAGGGAGCTAGCTGAGTGGAGCATTTCTTATAAAATTCTACAGGGTAGCCATCAGGGCCTGCTGCTTTCCCGCTTTGAAGTGACTTGATAGCATTTAGTAATTCTGACAGCGCGAAAGGTTTATCCAGTTCCTCTGCACTAAAAGTATGTATTTGTGGTATCTGTAATGCAGTGGTTCTCAAACTTGGTCCTGGGGACCCACTGTGGCTGCTGGTTTTTGTTCCAACCAACATCCATTTTTCATTGGAATCTTAGCCTAATTAAGTGAGTCGTTATTTCCCAGTTTCTGTGTTTTGGAATCAATGTAGAAATTACAAAACTAAGCTTGGTAGTTTTTTTATTTTATTTAAATGGACTAAGCAGTTATATGGGGAATATGTAATTTTTTAAAGTTGTTAACAGTATTTTCAACCTAATTTTCATTCCGCTTTTCCAGGTGCTCTGGTTATTTAATTGATTATTTTCTAATTAGTGGGTCGTGCAGCTTTCATCATCCCAGGTGTCTGCTGTGCTGGTTGTTAATTGTCACTATTAGGGTTAAAAGAAGGAACAAACTACACAGGAAAAAGGGGAAAAATAGGAAAACAACAAAAGCACTATAGTGCCACAACTGATGCTCCCTCAAAATGCAGGTAATGTGCTTCTACAAAAGTGTCTTATAAATGTAAAACCATACTGTTGTGTTTTCTGAATTCAGAATAAGAGAAGAATAAAAGACCAGCTAATTAAATGAGATCAGTTGTAATCGATAATTATCACTGATTGTGAATCTGGTGGGAACAAAAACCTGCAGCCACAGTGGGTCCCCAGGACCGAGTTTTGGAACCAGTGCTGTAATGTATCTAGAAATGCATTAGATTGTGTGTTGTCTTTTTTAACCTCAGTAAAATATAAGGATTTAAAGTAGTCTCTGAATGTGTGATTATATTTTATGATCAATGATTTTATCTCCGTTAGTTGGTGATTGCTAGGACAGCATTGCGAACTTCTTGCTTGTGGATTTGTTGAGCTAATGATAATGAAGGATTTAATCTCTAATTTGAAATCTTCTTGAGGCTGTACTGCCATTATGGTTATAGTAAACCAGTTTTGAAATCCACTCGTTTTATATCCTGAGAAAAACCCTGCATTAACAATACCTGTGTAAAATTCCTGCCCAGAAGTTCAATTCTTGCCCATCTTTATATTCTACAAATGTTCTGTTGTTCTGTAATTATAACTCATGCAATTCCATTTTTTGTTGGTTTAATTTATTCACCCTCTGTGTCTTGTGGACTATATAATTGACTTTGAGAGTGGCAGGGTGGCACCCCTAATTAGATTACACACTACAGGTACTTCAATCAGCCTTATCAGAACACTTGAGGACTATTGAAATCCTTCCTGCCTTTGAATTTAATCTGCACAGTAGCATTAATCTAGTGTTGAGTAATAATGGGTGTATAAAGCCCCATGAAGCTTTTGAGGCTTCTTCCTGATTGTGCCAAAAAAACATCTGAAGCTTCAAAACTTTGAAAGAAGTGAAATCTGGTGGTTTGTGGAAGTTATAGCATGCTATATTCTTGAAGCAGCCAGCACACTTGCACTTGTTGATTGCATAGTTTCATTTGGACAGGGGCACTAAAAGAACACTGTGTATTCATTTTTAGCTAATGATAATAGTGTTCTTCATTAAAATACTGCAATAAATGTACATGTTAATATGGATGACAATTTTCTACAATAAAATTATGTTTAAAATGTGCTGCCCTAAAGATGTATTTTGTTGCTGTAATGAATGTTATAGCACTGATCTAGAGCTCACTTCCACTGACTGCCAATGGATTCTCACTCTTTACAAAACACTTTTAAGTAGTTCGCTATCCTTAGAAGGACTGTTCACTGTTGACACACTAGTTGGAATCCTATGCATCTTAACAGGCTTGCAGTATATTCAGCAATCCTGCAGTTAATACTAAAGCTGCTAATTTGTATAATAAAATGCCAACTAATATTGCTGATGACTTTTTCCCTGGGATGCCAACTAATATTGCCGATGACTTTTTCCCTGGCTGATGCTACTTGGCAGTGCCATTATGATGATGTTTTTTAATACTGTAGCAGTGCACGGAGCGGGCACTTACTTTCATGATTGGCACAATTATAGCTTAACAGTTTGGTCAGCTTATGCAGCTGTCCACATGCACATAAAACTGTACGCAGTGGTGGTAAGCTCCTATAAATGAACTGTTTTCAGAACACAGAAGTCCCATATAAAAAAGGGCAGAGCAGGCTCATTTTCCATAGGAGAATGCATTCCTTTAATGTGGGAAGTGACATGATTCACATCTTCTACAACTCTGTGATGGCCAGTGCAATTTTCTTTACTATGGTGTACTGGACTGGTAACATCACTTAAAGAGAGGCCTACTGAATCAACAAGGTAATAATTAAAGGGTCACACTTCGTTATGGGATATACTCTGGACCCCATGGAGGTAGTAACAAAATAGAGATTTAAAATAAAACTAAGTGCCATTATGAACAATGCTGCATATCCTCTTTCTGACACACTAAGTACTTTTAGCCGATGAATTATTCAGCAGAAGTTGGTCAAGAAACGCTACTGGAGCTCCTTTATACCAACAGCACTACACCGCAAATGCTTCAATGTGACTGCCAAGTCAGAGGTTTTCATTCTTTGTAAAAAGTACTTCCTGTTTAGTCATTCTAGTGTGTGTTCAAACCATAGTGCTTATATATACATGTATGTATTTCTTTCTGTCTGTCTAAATTAATTGACCTGGTACTCAGTGGAGAGTTGTAAAAGTAAACTGAACTGAAGTAAATTATGGCCAAAACAAATACAGCAAAAAGGAGTGAGGAGCAACAAAATATGGTAAAAACCTTTAACCTGAGAAATGATCAGACACTGATAAAAAAAAAAGAAATTTATAGAATTTCTGAAAATGTTAATTCCAAAAATAAAGTGTGGCAATTCCAAAAAGATCAAAAAAGCTGAAGATCTGACTATGCCTCCAGGCCTGCTTTATGACGTCAGGGCACAGGAGCTATCTAGGATACCTGAAAGCAGAGATCACTATGGAAACTACATTCAAACAACTGATAAAACTGCATATAATCATGCAAAAAAATCTGTGTGCAACTGGATAATATGTCACACGATAACTGTACATCCATGGACAAACTCAAAGCATCTCACATAGCAGGTAGTGCTTTACAAGCACCAGAAAATGCAACTAAAAACTAGTCTGATCATTCAGTAAAGTTCAAATGGAGTAAAAGCCGTCATCCGCAGAGGAGAAGTAAGCAACTGCACTAACTCGATCACCCAGCAGGTGGTGAAAGCTTAAAGACGACAGTCTCCTCTAATGATTCAACTGAACGCAGAGAGCCCTGAAACCAGTGTTAATTTTGACAATATATTTTAATTTAGATTTAGTCTTAGTCTTCCGACTAAATTGCATTTTAGTTTTAGACACATTTTATTCATTTAATTATTGTTAGTTTAAGTCTAGTTTTGGTCAACAAAAAGTAAATTATTAGTAAGGAAAAGTAAATTGGTTTTAGTCAGCTAAAAGTAGAAGTAAATTAGTCAGTCAAAACCAGATGGATATATTATTTCACATACAAATATGCACAGTATATATTCTAAAAAGTTGATTCTCTTCATCTGGACATAGTTTTTTTCCCAATACATTTCATCACTCATCCAAGTGACTTCCTCAGTCTCAGTTAACTGCAGGTTTCTCCAACCTTATAAATAGTACCTTGACCTAATGGCCGAACTAGCACTATTGACTAACAATGGGCTGTGTGATCAATGATATGCAAAATTGTCCATTAAAGTACCATTCACAGAGAGTTGGGGAATGGCTGCAATCACCGCATTATAAATGGTGAAAGATGTACCCTTAGGCCCCTCCTCGGTTCAGAGATGGTTGTTCCTTTTCATGTAAATGGCTCTTTGACTCCTTTCTCAAACCAGTGTTCCCCCCTGTCCAGGATGTGCACATCTTCATCACTGAAAGAGTGACCACTATCCTGTAGATGTAAATAGACTGCGAAGTCCTGGCCTGACGAGGTAGCTCTTCTGTGATGTGCCATCCACTTCGCCAGTGGATGTTTGGTTTCCCGTGTATGATTCACAGCAATCCTCTTGGCACCCAACCTTTAGATGAACCAATTTTGCTGTGTTTTGACATTTGAAAGCCACCAAGACCTGGTGTTTTGAAAAATTGCATCACAGCTGTTCCAATACTCCTGACACATAAGGGATCACCAAAGGTTTTCGCTTAGGCAGTGGTTGTCCTTCCTCTCTCCTGGATTGCTTAGAGCAGTGATGGCGAACCATTTAGAAACCAAGTGCCCAAACTGCAATCCAAAACCCACTTATTTATAGCAAAGTGCCAACATGGCAATTTAACCTGAATACCACCTAAAACTGAACACCAGCATAACCAAGGAGCTGGTGGTGGATTTTAGGAGGCCCAGGCCCCTCATGGACCCCGTGATCATCAGAGGTGAGGTGTGCAGAGGGTACAGACCTATAAATACCTAGGAGTGCAGCTGGATGATAAATTGGACTGAACTGCCAATACTGATGCTCTGGCTGTCTATCTACTGAGCTTTTAGCTTAGAAAAGCCACTCATACATTAACATCTTTTGTCTTAAAAGAAAAACATAATAGCGGAGCTTTCAATGATACAAACAACTTTTTGTTGAAAGGTAAAAGTTTGCATTCGGTATGCTTTTGAACAATTAATGTGCTTTTTGCTGTTGTATGCATGCTGATAATTTGTCTAACCTTGGCTCATACTTTGTAAGCTTGAGAGCAACACATGCAGCACTCAGGTCATCTATTAGTCTGTTTCTGGTGTCAGATTTGATTTAATTCAAAGCTGGAAAACAGCTGCGCACAAGCATAAGATGTTCCAAACAAAGTAAGGAAAGCAATCTCAAGTGCCTTCATTGACTTAAGATTATTTGGCAGAGAATTCCACACTTTAAGGATTTCATTTTCATAACTAACTGTGCTGTCCTTTGTCATCCCTTCGATCCTCTCAAGTGTTTCACGCAGGTCTTCCCTATTAAGCTCCGCCCCCAAAGCTTCCATTATATATTACGGGGTCGTGGATCAGTTGTGGCGATTAGCAACTCCCTGGAATAATTACAGATGTGGACGACTCCTCACCTGTGCGCTTAAGCGAGGACTGCCCGCATCACAAAGCTCCTGGAAACCGCTCCGGCCACTCTACCATAACCCCTTTAAGCGAAGTGCGCAATTATCTGTTAAAACTGGCCTTTTCAATTTTGAGCTGTGGACCCGCTTATACCACATCCCTTCCAACCCACCACGGGAATCACAGACTCAAAAGGCTGCAGTCCGTGCCGCACCCCCAAGCAGCATGTGCCGCCGCCTTACCCCAGACAGGAGAGGAAGGAAGGCCCCATTGGGCTGCTGGGCAGAGGGGCGGTGATGTGAAAAGTCCTCCGGCGTGAAGAGGGGAGCGGTGAGGAGCAGCCCGGCCCGCATTCCTCTGGCTTTATAGTACGAACTCTGTGCTCGGGCGGCGCGTGCCCACTGAGAGGGCTCTGAGTGCCCCTTTGGCACGCTGCCATGGTTCGCCACCACTGGCTTAGAGCATTCTTTAGGTGTCTTCCCTGCTTTGACAAAAGTCCAGTTGGGATAACCTCATTTACTCAGGGCGTTTTTGATATGATGTTCTTCTGCTTCCCTGGCCACTGTGTTTGTGGGTATGGTGTTTGCTCTGTGTTGTAGAGTCCTGACGACACCTATTTTGTGCTCTAGCGGATGGTGAGAGTCAAACCTAACTCTCCTCTTTCAAGTCATTGGGTAACTGAAGCAAGACGGGGAATTGAAATAACAAATCTTGTTGTGGACGGCCCGGCGCAGCAGGGGACCCCACCCACGTGCCGCGGGAGTGGAGTGCACACAACCGAAGGGGTGAGAGTACCCCACGGACCGCCAGGGGTCTGCGAGAAGGCCCTTTTTCCCTGTTGCGGGCTGGCAACGTGCATGGCAAGGGGGCAGTGGTCTTCACCATGCGCACCGTGGCCGGAGGCGCCCGGGACGGCATGGCGTCAAGAGAGGCTACACGGAGGACGTTTCCTCGGTTTGACGAGTCCGGGGAGGTGAGTGCCCTGCTTAACGGCAGCCGGCCCTTGGGGGCCGCGCGTGTTTTCTGTCTTCCAGGCAGGGCTTCCGGATTTGCGCAGTGGTGGGCGCATGCGGTCTGCGGGCTCCGACAGCGGCGCAGCCGTGAGGGCTGCGGAGGAGAGCGCTGCAGCTCGAGAGGCACTGGCAACAGCAAGGCTGCCGGCAACACGCGCCGCCGCGGGAGGGATCCAAAATGGCCGTGGACCAGAAGTCCCTCCCCCTGACAGGCACGCGATTGGATGGTGTGTCTTACGTGCCTGCCAATGACTGGAGAGAGGCGGGACGAAGGAATGTCCATCACGTGCTGGGGGGAGACCCGATGGGGCCAGAGGAAGAGGCCATCAGGAAGCTGCCGGCGTCGGAGGCTGACAGACAGGTGGACTCCATGTCGGTTAACTTCCTGTCCTTGCCGGCTGCTCTGTCGGAGCTGGAGGCGTCCCTCCGGCCCGGAGCAGCGTTTGTTTGAGGTGCTACATGTCCTCCGGGCAGAGATGCAGGTACTGGAGAGGAAGGCAGTCGCGTCCATAGAAGAGCTTCGATTGGCGATCCGACGGCGCGGTGCTGGATTCTCCAGCCGAACTGCGGGGGAAGGCAGGTACAGCCGTCCCCATACAGCATGAGGAGGGTCTGCTGAACACGGCCGTGACTCACAAGATCAGCTTCAAGTAAGCAGCCCTCCGACAGTAGGGGCGGCGCAGGAGGCTGTGCACGCGGCGAGGGGAGAGTCCGTGAGGACGCTGGTTGGACACGGGCTGCTAAGTGCCCCAGGTCCCAGCGCCTCCGCCCGAGTTGGCGCGTCTCACGCCGCTCTGTAGGGACGCAGACGGGAAGGAGTCCTTTCTTTTTTATAAGGGGGCTCAGACCGTCAAGGCGTCCCAGAGTAATAGGAGGGATCGGGGGATGGGGGTAGTGGGGCTTTGGCCCGGCCCGTTCCTCCAATAGATTGGGACGCGATGCTGGGTGCATGCGTCCGAGTGCTGGCCGCCCTCTGCAGGGGCAGAGGGAATCCCTGAGACCGGTGGAGAGGAAAAGAGTGCAGGCGGCGCCATGGACATGGAATCCGCAGAGAGGGTGCCGAACAGGCAAGTGCCGGGGTGCCGAATGAAGGGGGGAACGCTGCCAGTGCGTGTGGCACAAGAAGGTTGCCCAGGCAGCGGTTCTGCCCCTGTGTTTCTCTTTGTTACAGGCACGGACACTGGACAAGCAGTAGGACCCACTTCGTCGGGGACCTGCCCTCAGGAGTCGGACTGTCTGTCGAAAGATCTCTCCGCTGGTGTGCGGGTGCCACCACGGCTGGAGGAGGATGCAAGGGAGCGAGTGGCTCCGAACAAAGTGGCGTGGAGGGCTCGGAAGGGGTGCCGATAAGAGGGGGGAGCGCAACCTGTGTGAGGCACAGGAGGGCACCAAGTGGTGGTGCTCAGGTCGCGTCTCCGCCCCTGTTTGGAGAGCAGGACCGGACCTCGGCGGTCCTGGAGTAGGACCCGCTTCGGGAATATGCTGCCCTCGCGGGACGTGTCACTCCTCCCGAGTGGTCTTCGCTGGCTGTGGGGCACTGTCAGGGATGCAAGGGGCAACGACTCGGCCGGGACACCGTGAGGGACTGGATGTTGGTCTGCACCCACCCTGGATCACGTGGTGGCCGCCCCCCTGGTTGCTGATGGGGGCCACGGGTTGAGGGCATGGAAGCCCCACCCTGCAGGGGCCCGTTGTCACCGCCAGGAGGTGCCCCAATGCCTTGGGGACCGGTTACCTCAGCACTTCCGCCACACCCGGAAGTGCTGGGGAAGATTAAAAAGGACACCGGGTGAGCTGCCGGGAGAACAGCCGGCACTTCCGCCACGCTGGTGCGGGCCATGGGAGTGTCTGGAACACCTGGAGCTCATCCGGGACATGAATAAAGGGGCCGTCTCCCGTCAGTCGATGCTGGAGTTGGGTGGAAGAAGGACGAGGCACAAGAGGAGATTGGAGGCGGCCCGGAGAAGAGCATTGAGTGGCCAAGACTGTGTGAGGGTTTGTGTTTGTGCATGGACTGTGTCTTAGTAACATTTATTTGTAAATATTTGTGAAAAATAAACGTGTGGTGGTGGAAATCAACATGTCCGCCTGTCTGTGTCCGGGCCGGGTTCACAACAAGCTAGTTAAGTTTGCAGATGATACCAAGATAGGTGTATTAAATCATTATAGAGGAACTTGGACAGCATACAGGTTTGGGCAGATTTGTGACAGATAAAATTTAATTTCAGTAAATGTAAAGTATTGACATAGGAAGTAAAATATTTTAGGTTTGAATACACAATGAGGAGGTATGAATATCGAGTACACCTTATGAGAAGGATTTAGGAGTTGTAGTGGGCTTACGCTATCAACTGCCTGACAGTGTTCAGAAGCCATTGAGGCCTTAACTGGAGTACTGTGTGCAGTTTTGGCTCCAGACTACAGCACTGCTAGAAAAGGTCCAGAGATGACTAGGCTCATTCCAGGGCTACTGGGGATGAACTATGAAGAAAGATTAAAAGAGCTGAGCCTTTTCAGTTTAAGCAAAAAAAGATTAAGACGTGACATGAATGAAGTGGTTCAAATTATGAAGGGAATTAGTACAGTGGATTGAGACTGTAATTTTAAAATAAGTTCATGAAGAACACAGAGACACAGTTGGAAACTTGTTAAGAGTAAATTTGCACAAACATTAGGAAGTTTTCTTACACAGAAAACCATAAACACTTGTAATAAGCTACCAAGTATAGTGGTAGACAGTAAGACTTTAGGGACTTTCAAAACTAGACTTTATATTTTTTTAGAAGAATTAAGAGGATAGGACTGGTGAGCTCTGTTGGGCTAAATGGCCTGTTCTTGTCTAGATTGTTCTAATGTACTTTTGTTTGCATATTCGTATTCAGCAGCTAAGCAATGCTGTTTCCCATACTGTAAATGTACATATAGTATTAACTGAAAGATGCACTTCAAGTACTTCAAGCACTGAAATCCTAAATACATTTTATGTTAGTGTTAACACTAGAATCCCTGAAGCCTACGAAAAAAGTCATAATGCTGAGCCACTTTAAATTCGTTTGCACCTCCTTATCAGCATCTTTGTTGCTATCACATCCCTCCAATGCTGTTGAAGTGAGACACAAAATTCTCAGAGCTCAAGTCTGTTTATCTAGGTGTGAAGTGCCTGGAGTTGTATAGGGTAAATAATATAATTATTTGGAATATATACATTTCATATGTGTTACATGTCTACAACGATCTGCATAAATGTAGGATGATAGGAAATGCAAAGCAAGAAATGTTGAACACATAACTAAAACAGAAACTTTTTTCATTTACTGTATAATAATGACAAAATGCTGACGTGAAGTGTATAATATTGAAGACTGAAGTCCAAATTGATAGTTTCAAAAAAGGTATAACAAAACAAGTGTGCCTTTATTCAAGAATATAACTGAAGAGAAATAAATTATTGCATAGCTGGTGCAGAGATAACAGCGGCTACTTCTAAATCATGCGTTGACGCTTTGATCCTGGGTCTTCCCCGCATATTACCATTATGAGTAGTGAGCTGCTGTTATTATTACTATTATATAATTAAAACCTATATTTTATCTGAGCCTGAAACACCTGGCGAAAATTTTTGCTACTTGTAAAAGATATCGCTGGTGAATTATGTCTTCTTGGTATCCTGATGTTACTTGAATTTTTTTTATTCAGTTTTATTCTTGAGTAAAAGCACAATTGTTTAGTTATACCTTTGGGAAAGTGTTCATTTTATATTCCAGTAACCACTTGAAAGATATCAAATCTGTCTCTGCCTCTTATGCATGCACACACACATCCATGCATAAAAACACAATTATTTAAAAAAGCTATGTCATTTGAACATGTTTTGTGATTTGAACATTTTTTTTTTTTTTGATCTTGTCCAGTCTACACGATATGGTGCATGGTACTGAGAATGCAGACAGACTTGTTCTTTTTGGGTACATACCCTGTCAACGTGGCACTGCCAGATCTAAACACTAGTGTGGAGAAATGCAGGCATACTGAAGTGACTTTAGCTGCAAGTGAAAGTTCTCGTCCCACTTTATGGTGCCAAGCAGAGTTGTGTTGCAGTGCAACAGTTTATTACAGCGAAAGCAATGTGAAGAAGTTGTCTGTTGCTAAGGTTCTGCCTTTGTCCAAGACAGGGAACGTTTCTTAAATAAGGAGTAGCATTGCACATGCACCTGCAAATCAGTAGTTTTTCACATTTTCTGCATGTGTGTCTTTGTTTTCAAAGCGCAAATGGCACATGATAGTTTGATAGTGGTCACAGACCATTGTAAGTTTGATTGCCGGTACAATAGACAGTTTTGAGCAGGCATCAACCACACACAACTGTGGTCATAGCTGCTCTTGTGAAAAGAATGGAGATCAATGCCATCAACTTAGAGAGGAGAGGCAAGTTCTTGTACCACGTGAACATGACTGAGAGAATAAAACTTAATAAAAAAAAAAACTTTTACAAGTGGCAAAAATTTACAATGGGTTTACAGACTCAAATCAAATGCAAGTATTTATTATAGAATAGTAAAAATAGCAGCTCACTATTCAAAATGGAAAAAACCTGGGACTGAACCTGCAACCTTTTGATTTAGAGGCAGCTGTTCTTAACTGTAACACACCCACATGATTGATAAATGGACTTCGGTTTTTACATACTGACAGAATAATTTTTCTCCTTGGTTATATTCTTGAATAAAGGTGCAATTGTTTTTTTATACCTTTTGAGAATTTATTTATTTGATATGTGAACTTCAGTCTTCACACATTGTACACTTCCGTCAACATTTTATCACTAGTAGTATAACATGAACAAAGTTTCTGTTTTAGTTATGTGTTCAACATTTCTTGCCTTGCGTTTTCTGTCATCTTATATTGATCCAGATCGTTGTAAACACGGAACATACATTATGTATTTTAAATAACGAAATATTAGGTACAGCACCTCACACCCAGATAAACAGACTTGAGCTGGGAGAACTTTAGCAGCAGGGGTGGGTGATGGGATAGCAGGCTGCTTGCTTGTGCTGACTGACACATTTGCACAACAACGACTCTGATGAGGAGGTGCGAGGGAATTTAAGGTGGCCTGGCATTACAACTTTTTCGTGAGGCTTCAGAGATTCTAGTGTTAACAAATTAAGCAGCTCATTTCATCACTGATGGCGACAAGCCAAATAGCCACTTCTTTTTGAAACTTGCCTCAATTTTTAATTGCTACGAATATTGTCGTCACTGCCACTGTGCCCAATGTGCAAGTGGATGCATGTGTGGTGGTTTCACCCTGAACTATATCCACCAGTTACAAAATGGATGGATGAGCGCACAAATGTGTAGATGTGCTCATTACAATCAAGGAATGAATGCAAAGTCTGTGTTCCTTTATCAGGGCTATGTAGGACACTGTATTAAAAATGATTAATACCCCCGTAATTTCATCTGCTGAAACAAATAGGTGACATCTAAAACTGAGCGCATCCGATTGCGCTCTGAAAACTGCACAAATCCATTTCTTAATTAAATTGTAAGGTGATAAAACTGGCAATAACAAAAGCCTGTGTGTGTCTGTGTCTAGGCTTTTTTTGTCTTGTCACTAATAACACGTTTTCCCAGTGCATATTGAAATTCTCGAACACACAGCATTGCCAGACATGACTTTTGTGGTTTTTCTTATTGACATGTTGATGTGGTGCTGTATCATCACCACTGTTCAGCTTTTCATATGTAGTTTTATTCATATTTTCTCATATATTATTGTGCCATCTGAAGCAGTACTGACCTTACTATTGATGTGACATCCCTATCATCAGCACACCTACTATATAAGAAACATCACCTGGATGCACTAGGACACATCATCAGGATTGTATCCTGAGGTCATCGGGCATTTCGGGTCTCGCAACATCATACACCCTTGCTCAGGAGACCCAGCTGGGGTAGATCACTCCCCAACTTGTATCCCAGTAGCGATCCACGGATCAGCCCTCTTCATCCAAAGCCACCTTGAGGCTTTCTCTGCAGCTTCACTTCGGATTTAATGGCCCTCCAATCTCCTTGTTTGCTGGCTGGAGGCCACTTAATCTGCTGCTGTGGAACTACTCTGCCAGAGTCAGGAGGCTCAGGTGCATGGAGGGACTGGGCTCTGTGGGTTGCCTCCTGGCCGGGCTCCTCCAGCATCTCACCAGGTCCAAGACCTGTGCGTTGCACCTCCTTCTTCCGCTCCAAACACTTTATTCTGGCCTGATGGATTTTTAGGCTACGTTGGTTCTTGCACAGCTTTCCGCACATGCATGTTATACTCGTAGTCTGTCCGTTCACATAGGTCATCAACGTTTTGTCCGTCAATTGGAGATTTCATCCTCCCCATCTCGGGACCTCCTGGGGGTATCTCTTTTTAGGGCTTTCCGTAGCTTGTTGGGGTTCTTCCTCACGGATGACACAGTTTGGGATGCTAGCCCACACTGTCCCTGTTGCCGTCTTTCCGTGCTGTCAACTGACTTTCCAGTAGTCACCAAATTAGTCTTGGTTGTCACCTAGATCATTCCAGGAGTCACTGGCTATGTCGCTCAGGCGACCCAGCCAGGTTGATCACTCCCCAACTTGTATCCCAGTAGCGATCCACGGATCAGCCCTCTTCATCCAAAGCCACCCTGAGGCTTTCTCTGCGGCTTCACATGTGGATTTAATGGCCCTCTTCTTGGCCCCTCCTGTTAAATTAACATGGTGCATTAGTTTTAGCAGGGTGAATGTGAGTCAGAGGTAATGGTGCCGGCAACGTCAAGTCGCCACTAGATAATGTTACATATCTTGGGATGAATCTCAGGATGGTGCATTTTTAGAAGACTCTCATGTTTGTGGTGTTCTTTACTGTGAGCTTCATTCTTAATGGCTTATACTGAGCTTTATTTTAATCAGCATTGTAATTAAAGGTGGTCCATATGTCTGAGCACCTAACCTCCTCCTCCTCCTCATATTTTTGACTGCTTTTTTCACATGAGAATCGTGTTGGCCAAAACAGCGCGCAGTGTGGAGCTGGATTCTGGCAGGCGTGATGATTTCGTGATGACGTCCAAACTAGTTTTAGCCAAATACAAGAGTGCATACATTTTTTAAAATTGATCCTCTGCATACAAGCTCATTATTTGTTGGTGGAGCAAGTCATGTGTAACAGAAATGTGCAAAGAGCTTCAAATCACTTATTGTCCAGTTGTCTGTTTGTAACATTTTTGTTTTGTTTAGTCTTCATCAAAATGATTTTTAAAGCATTTGTCTTAGTTTTCGTCATTAATGTTGTATTTTTATTTAATTTTTGTTTCACTTTTGTCACAGAAAAATATGTTGAGTATTTTTTGGCTTAGGTTTTATCAACAAATTAATGCTGACCGAAATTACTGCAGTAAGGGATGAAGATAAACTCGGCTCTGTGTCAGTTGCACCTCTGCCTGTTAAGGATACATTTATATGCCGTTTATCCTGCATTATGTACAGCTAAAGGTTTTCTGGCCGACAAAACAGACAGATTCACTTGCCAAAAATGCTTAGTTAATTTAAATTTAAAAAAACCTAGTAAGAAGCTCAATTTTTGGAGCATCTTACCATTGTCAATAGTTACTGAATGGTGCAGTTCTTGATGCACTAAAAGTTTCAGTTATCAAACCATTATTTAAAAAGTCCACATAACTTAATAATTATAGACACCCTTCGAAATTAAACCTCTCTTTAAAATAACTAGGGCTTGTCCCTGCTCACTTTCTCACCAACCCCTGACCTGCACTATGCACAGCCACTTTGCATCTCTGCTGCTCTTGTATGTGGATTTCACTTTCACCAAACAACAAATCTTTTAATTCAGTGGATACGCCTCTTCACTGGAAGGAAACACTACTGGCAGCATGAATTAGATGATCTACAATTTTCCGACTTAAAAGTTTAAATCCGAACAATATATTCAATCTCTTTTTGATATTCCGATATTTCACCGAGTAATCATTTCTGTTTGTTTGTGCTAATGCGATCTTTACTATAATTTTTTTTTAGACTTTCGAATTTTAGTACTTTCATTATCTCCAACCTGCTCTGCATGTGTATCACGCAACATTTTTTAATTCTTCGACATTCTACTTTGTCATCTACTCTTTGTCTTTTATTTCGCCTCAAGCATGGTTTAAACTCTTGGCATAAAGTCTTGTTATGCGGGACTTGAAAGTATCTCTCTGAAAAATTCACATCCACGTCTCGTTCCAGGCTAAAAACTTTTGTCTCGTCCCAGGATTTTTTTATAGAGAGATCAGAAAAAGTAGTTGCCAATCCGCTTCTGTCTCATATTACATGTCACAATTTATTTGAGAAATGGCTTTCCGAACTGGTCATGATGTACTAACACATGCTGTAAATGACTTTCTGATATCCTCGGTTGAAGGAAATTCAAATGTAATTATGTTGTTAGATTTAAGTTCAGTGCTTGATATCATTGACCATTCTATATTACTACACAGGCCAGAAACTTACATTGGACTTACAGGCTATGTCATTGCCTGGTTTAGTTCTTATTTATCAAATTGATTCTAGTACATACAGAAATATTCTGACAGTGCTCCATCATTATACAAAGAAGTATCCTGCAGGGTTCAGAACTAGAATCTTACTGCAATGTGGTGTTCACGGTGTTCTATAAATTGTTATTATAATAAAGAACAAGAAAATAAGAACACATAACTCTTGTTCTTAAATCCATACAATGGCTCCAAGTTAAGTTTAGGGCAGATTTCAAAATCCTCCTTTTAACATATAAAGCCTGAAATGGCCAAGGGCAAGGCTATGCTTACTTCTCTGAATCTATTATCACTTACAAACCAGAACACACATTAAGATCTTAAGATGCTGATCTGCTTATGATTCTAAGGATCATACATTTTTTTTAGTACAAGGTTTTTTTTTGTGAGCCTTTTCTTGTCTTTTTAGAGATTCATCACTTGGGGGCTGTCAAAAACAGGGCCAGTTAAAGCACACTGAGGTATTACTTGTGTGATTTTGGGCTATAGAAGAACTAAATTGTTGTGATATTCAGGTTCACAAACTCAGGAATAAAGTCAAACCAGACCTCAAAACTTAAAAATAAGCCTGGCCATGAAAGTTTACAAATCTCCAAGCCTAAAAATCTTAGAAAGGAAGAGGAGAACTGTAAAATTTGGCAAAGAGCAAAACAGATTTTCTAATAATAATATTTATTGTGAAGAATATTCAAAATACAAACAAGAAAATAAGAAGGTAACCAACAATAACAACATACCAAATCAAATCCAAAATTCAAAACCGAAACACAGCTGAAAACCCAAAAACAGACAATCAAAAGAGAATTTACAAAATCCAAGAACAAGGATAATTGTTTAAATTATCACAGGCTGAATATTAAACAGGCTGACTGCAGGGGAGAGTCCCAAGGCTTTGGAAAACATCTTGTATCACCCCTGTCCCAAAGGTATCATGTCCTAGTGAGCTGAATGACTTCCGGCCTGTTGCTCTGCTGTCACATCTGATGAAGACCATGGAGCGGCTGCTGTCAACACCGGAGGCCACAGGTCCGCCACGCCATCGACCCTCTGCAGTTCGCATACCAGGAGAAGGTGGGAGCGGAGGATGCCATCATCTATATGCTTCACCGATCCTCTCCCACCTGGACAGAGGCAGTGGTGCTGTAAGAATTATGTTTTGGACTTCTCTAGGCCTTCAACACAATCCAACCTCTGCTCCTTAGAGACAAGCTGACTTAGATGGGAGTAGACTCACACCTGGTGGCATGGATTGTGGACTATCTTACAGACAGACCTCAATAGGTGCGTCTTGGGAACTGCAGGTTTGACATTGTGTTCAGAAATACAGGGGCGCCGCAGGACTGTACTTTCTCCGGTCCTGTTCAGTCTATATACATCAGACTTCCAATATGACTCGGAGTCCTGCCACGTGCAAAGTTACGCTGATGACACTGCTATTGTGGGCTGCATCAGGTGTGGGCAGGAGGAGGAGTACAGAAAGTTAATCAAAGACTTTGTTAAATGGTGCGACTCAAACCACTTACACCTTAACACCAGCAAGACCAAGGAGCTGGTGGTGGATTTTAGGAGGCCCAGGCCCTCATGGACCCTGTGATCATCAGAGGTGACTGTGTGCAGAGGGTGCAGACCTTTAAATATCTGGGAGTGCAGCTGGATGACAAATTGGACTGGACTGCCAATACTGATGCTCTATGTAAGAAAGGTCAGAGCAGACTATACTTTCTGAGAAGGTTGGCATCCTTCAACATCTGCAGTAAGATGCTGCAGATGTTCTACCAGACGGTTGTGGTGAGTGCCCTCTTCTACGGTGGTGTGCTAGGGTGGCAGCATAAAGATGAAAGGCGCCTCACGCCTGGACAAACTTGTTAAGAAGGCAGGCTGTATTGTAGGAGTAAAGTTGGACAGTTTAACGTCTGTGGCAGAGCGCGGGCATTAAGCAAACTCCTGTCAATCATGAATAATCCACTGCATCCACTGAACAGTGACATCTCCAGGCAGAGGAGTAGCTTCAGTGACAGACTTTTGTCACTGTCTTGCTCCACTGACAGACTGAGGAGATCGTTCCTCCCCCACACTATGCGACTCTTCAATTCCACCCGGGGGAGTAAATGCTAACATTAATTTTTATTTTTTTCATTTTTATTACTATTTAATTTAATATTGTTTCTTTGTATCAGTATACTGCTGCTGTATTATGTGAATTTCCCCTTGGGATTAATAAAGTATCTATTTATCTATCTATCTATCAACTTCAACATTAACATACAAAAAACTAGGACAGTAATTGACAGAATAAGAAGATAAGGAAAAATTATTAACAAACAAGAAAGCAATGGTTATAATATACTGCAATATAACAAAAGACCATAGAAACATATTCAATAATATAAAACATACAATAACTAATAAAAAACATGAGTATATATGTCGTGATATGCCCCCTCGGGTGGGAAATACAGTCAAAACCCCGACTAGACACAAAAAAAGGCCTTGAAATTTTTTTTTTTTTAAATACTAGGGGGCTCCGCCCCCACTTACTTCACTCGCCAACCCATTTGTTTGGTTAATCGGATAAACAATTTTAAAAGCTTTTGCTTTTTCTTTGGAATCGTTGCTTTAACTTGTGGGACCACAGATTCTAATAGTGTATGGTCCATTGTGCACTGAATGATGCAAAGTCGAAAAGACTTTGTTTTCCACTCTTTGCTTTTATTTCTGACCTCGATTTGTCCAGCTATTTTTTCCATTACACCTGGATCTGATGATTTATTACCTTTTGTTTGTGTTAATGCGATCTTTACTATCTTTTTTTTTTGATACTGTAGCACTGACGTAATAAGGTGTCACAAAAGTTCTACTTTAAAAATCAGCGACTTCGTAACCCAAAACACAATTTTCTAGCACCCTATCCAACCCCTCCTCCCACGGGTCTCGCCTCCCCCTTACCGCATCAATCAGTACCCCGCTATCAGTCTTCCGTGCTGTACTCCACCCTCTCAATCTGACCTAACAGTCACTTGAAAACAAAAAGGCTTCAACTTGGCCTGGACGCTACAATACTTTTGAATTTTACTGCTTTCATATTCTGTACCTTTCTCTGCATGTGTATCACGCCATCGTTTGTTTGAACCTTTCGAATTCCACTGCTTTCATAATCTCTTATCTGCCTTTTTTCTCTCCAGCGCTTTTGGGTCTCTTTTCTCCACGCTGCTCTTTCTTCTTTGCTGAGAGCACAGGATCTGTGTGTGCTATGTGCTTTTACATGACTGAGTGTTTTGCTGGCTCTCCATGCTCTTATTTGATAAGAGGGGCGTGTATTGCAAGAATCTCATGTTTCACGTCCCCACGAGACGGCCCTGAGACAATCTCTTGGCACCAAGTCTCATGTTTACGTTCCCTGCGAGATGGTCTGTGGCCAGTCTTTTTTGTCTCGCAGGTCTTTTAAATGTCAGGATTTTTTCTTTTTATAATAGAGAGAAAAGTTTTAACAAAAGGCTTTGCAATGCACGAAGCTCCTAAGAACACAAAGGAATTGCCTGAAAAGGCAAGGCAATCTACAGTAACCAAAGTCTGATTACAGAATCCAAAGTCAAAAATAGAGCACAGGTTCAAAAATCCAGGAATTCAGAAGGAATAGTAAGACAGCAAAAACACAAATGACACTCCACTCCCCAGCATGTTCAAAACGAACCATCAGGAACTATGGAAGGCTCTCCAATATACAGGGTGGAAGGCAGTTCCTGGTGGCGATTTTCAGGTGGCCGCACCCTTTAGGGAACCACCCACAAAATGCATGCGACATAATATACTCCAGTTCCACTTACAAATAAACAGAAAGAAAAATATAGATAATAAACAAAATAAACATTAATACAAGTAATTCTCCAGATCTTTCCTCTTCCCCCTTGATTCTTCCATATTTGCATCACACAAGTTTCTTACAAATACATAACTCACAAACTTGATCCGGCAATTTAATGAATCCCTTCTCACAAAATCAGAGCTGTAGATTTACAATTTCATACTATGACTTAACCTGAGAAATCACTGAAGTAACAAGACCTTGTCCTTAAAAGAAAAATTTTTGTCAGGATCTTCTGCTTTTTATAGAAGAATAAAGTACTACATACAACAATTTATTTAAACACTCTTCATTACATGTGCACAGCTATATAAATATAAAACGTCAATGAATACAAGTAAAACATAAATTAATCTTAAATATCTTAAAATTATTTAATACCATATGAAACAATACTAGATATGAAACATAATACTTGTAAGAATTACATGTTTCATAATGGTAATAAATGAAACAGAAATGTATGGCCAGTGCACTGTTAAAACTTTCAGTCTGGCCCACAACAGTTTTCCCAGGATGGCAAAGCAATTTATGTGATTAGAGTATTATAATGTCTCATCATAGATTATACAAACAATGCAGAGATAAACAATGTTATATTTACATAGTTTATCTTCAAAATAGATCAATGTGGATAATGAACAATATAATTTCTTAGCTTTGCCTAAACAAAGGTAACAGCTTTAGCCAGTGGCGTAGCTAGCTTGCTGAAGGCCCCTGTACAGCACACTGAGGTGGGCCACTCTTATCTGGCATAACTGTTAGTAATTTATTTGCAACTAGATCCTTGGGGCCAGCTGGGAAGTGGTGTCCACAAACGTGACACTATGGAATTTGTAGTAACTTTTCAATTGCTTTATTACAGTTGCTGTAACTTAGCAAAAATAAATTAAATCATGGGAATGCTATGTGGGAGGTGAGGGTAGTAGTAGTAGTACATAAATATATGTAAGATGTGGACCCAGTTGCTTTTCCAAGACAACTTTGTGAAGGAAAACTATTAAAATAGAAGGTAAGCTAGAAAGTAGAAACTGCAGTGCTATAAAATGAAACAATTTCAATTTGTAACAAATTAAAATGACAACACTGGCTGACAGGAAACTACTACACAATCAATCTATTTTACACAAGTTCTGAGAAAATGGACACCATAACGTAAGATGTCAATGGTTCCAAGAAATTTGCCTTCTTGGTAGGAAAATGCTTTGTCATATATATTTTTTGTTTGTCTTTAGTAGTTTCTCCATTTTTAACGGTTTTAGCAAATATCACCTGATCTGAAGCCATTGTATCACTACTTCCATAGTTGCAACCATTTCACTCACTGCACTGTCTGCATAACCTGCTTGCAACCATTGCATTGATTCACCGGCATCAGCATTCTCAGTTTCTACCGCTGGCCCTTGTTCAGTTTTGAGAAAGGTATAAATCTTGGTAAGCTTAGCGTTTTTCAGTTCCTGTTGCAGGAGTGCCTTATGTTTAGTAGCACCACTCTTATAGTGTTTGCCGGATCCGCTGCTACTGACACAACATGGTGTCTGTCATCTGGTGAGAGTATAAAAAGCCTCAAATTGTTCAAATATTCGGCATTTGCCAACTAAAGGACCATAACTAACAACAAATTGCTTTGATTTACTGTTTCGGTTCAAATTTAAAACTGAAACAATCAAGTCAAGTACATGTACAATATTAGTGC
>NC_053165.1:124075400-124119671 GCF_016835505.1 Polypterus senegalus | reverse complement strand
AATTAAACATGTGGACAATGTGGACACTGGTAGTGATGAACTGGCGCTCCATTCAGGGATTGTTCCTGCCTCACACTGTATGCTTGCTGGAACTGTCATGACCCTGGATGGATAGATGGATGGAATAATTAACCATTTACTTCGAAGATATTTCAATGTTACTTAAAGGTTTTGAAGAATCAGCATTCTAAGCTTACAGATGGCTTGACATTTATTAAAAAGCTGATTGTGTGGCAATTGGTTATGTGGAGAAAGAAAAGGAATGACAGGAATTGGGGGTTAGTACGTTTGAAACGGGCAGTACTGCTGCATTAAATTATTTTATTGAGGGTCGCGCATGGCTCAGCAAGCATCTTGCTGAAGAAAGGAACAATCTCTGGATGGGGGACAGTTCGTCACTACCACTGCGCTACCTCGCCCCCATGTTTAATACATGCTTTAATTCCTATCATCATAAAAATATCAAGTATACATCTTAGTATTTAAATTGTTCAGAGAGCTGTAATATCATGAATGTAATGTATTCTATGTCCTGTCAGTGTAAGAGAAAGCCCATTTAAGAAGCACGTAGTGATTCACACACATAGGGTACATAGAACACATAGAATACATTACAAGTATGTATTTAATGTGCCACTTTAGTTGCAATTGGGATTTGTCATTTTGAAGTCTTAACTTAAGATCCACTGTAATTATGTTGTTGGACTTAAGTGCAGCATTTGACACCATTGACCATTCTATTTTACTGCACAGGCTAGAAAACGATGTTGGGCTTACAGGCCCCGTGCTCGCTTGGTTCAGTTCTTATTTATCAAATCGATTCCAATATGTACAGAAATGTGCTGACAGTACTCCATCATTATACACAGAAGTTCAATATGGTGTCCCGCAGGGCTCAGTACTGGGACCTTTACTGTTTTCACTTTACATGCTTCCACCAGGATCTCTCATTAGGAAACATAATGTTAATTTTCACTCGTATGCAGATGACACCCAGTTATACCTTTCTTTTAAATCAAGTGAAGTTTCTCCGATGTTGTCTTTAATTAGTTGTGTTAGTGAATTAAAGGAATGGATGAATGAGAACTACTTGTCTTTAAATACAGATAAAACAGAGATGTTAATTGTTGGAGGGAATGACGCTGATCATAGCAATATTTTGTTGTCATTTAACTCAGTTGGAATCCCAATTAATTTTACTGAATCAGCCCGCAATTTAGGAGTTATCTTTTGATTCTAGCATGTCATTTAAAGCACATATTACAAAGTTGTCCAAAACATGTTTCTTCCATCTTAAAAATGTTAGGAAATCGAGGCGCTTTCTAAATAAACAGGATTCTGAGAAATTCATTCATGCATTTATCTTTAGTAGGATTGACTACTGCAATGCGGTGTTCACTGGCTGTTCAAACTGTTCTTTATACAGCCTCCAGTTAATCCAGAATGCGGCTGCAAGAATTATTACAAGAACAAGAAAATATGAACACATAACTCCAGTTCTTAAATCCTTACACTGGCTCCCGGTTAAGTTTAGGGCTGATTTCAAAATCCTCCTTTTAACATATAAAGCATTAAATGGCCAAGGTCCAGCTTACTTGTCTGAACTTATCATGACTTACAAACCTGAGCGCACATTAAGATCTCAAGATGCCGGTCTACTTAGGATTCCAAGGATTAATAAAATAACAGTGGTCTTCCTGCTTCTATAAGAGATGCCCCTTCAGTCTCAGCCTTTAAATCCCAGCTGAAGACTCACTACTTCAGTTTAGCATATCCTGACTAGAGCTGCTGATTAACTGTACATACTGCATCTCTGTTGTTAGTTGTTAGCACTAAAACATGAGTAACATGATAGTTAGAATTGAATACTAACCCTCACCTATTCTGTTTCTGTTCTCGGTACCGAAATGTGGCAATTGGTGCCACAGCCCACCTGCCAAGTTGTTTTCCTGCCTATGGTAAAGTCATCCCTGATGGAGGATCACAGGAATCATGGGAAAGAGGGGTCCTTTCATCGGAGCAATGTTTCAGCCGTGGAATGGCCAAATGGGGAGGCAGCTTGATGGATAAGGTCTCTCAAAATATCCAAATCTTATTATGTGATATCATCTACTGTTAAATTCTGCTCCGTACTTCTAAAATTTTTATTTTTATGCTGTACTGTATTGAGGATTTGTTCTGTTCTGTGTATTGTGTTGTATTGACCCCCTTCTTTTGACACCCACTGCACGCCCAACCTACCTGGAAAGGGGTCTCTCTTTGAACTGCCTTTCCCAAGATTTCTCCCATTTTTCCCTACAAGGTTTTTTTGGGAGTTTTTCCTTGTCTTCTCAGAGAGTCAAGGCTGGGGGGCTGTCAAGAGGCCCATTGCGGCACTTCCTGTGTGATTTTGGGCTATACAAAAATAAACTGTATTGTATACTGTATTGTAAGATAAGACTGCTTTGACCTTAATTTCCAATTTCCCAGGAGTTATTGCCATGAAGCTTAATGTTACGTTGGCACTTATAATTATATGGATTAAAAGGATAGATTAGAGATAGCTTGCTCTCTTTCTCAAGCCCCCCATTTTGCTTACCCAAGTGAGGCTGGACCACACTTCACAAAGTCCCAGTCCTCTGACATACCTAGAGACAGAGCATGTCCAAAACAAAACAAGGAACCCAGCAACGGCGTGTAAGGATTAAAATAGAGATATCTATTGACAATATAGTCCAAATGCTATAAGCATAAAATATAATCTTAAACAGTCTTGAAAGAGTAAACCCAGGGAATGATGTTAAACAGTAGCCTTGGATAAGCATAGTAAGCCCTAATACAATAAAACTAAGGGTATGATTTTAAAGAAAAAAATTAACACATACATAGATAGATAGATAGAACACATACATAGATAGATAGATAAATAGATAGATAGATAGATAGATATACGCCTATGTATAATATACGGTACCAGTATCATTGCGATAGATAGATAGATAGATAGATAGATAGATAGATAGATAGATAGATATACGCCTATGTATAATATACGGTACCAGTATCTTTGCAAGTGGATCAAACAGCTGGTAAAATCTTCTTTGCCATACCAGAACAGGATTGACTCACGATTGTATTTCAAAAAAGTGTTGGGATCAGTTTTCTTAGCTCTTTTTCTGCTTCCTCCATAGAGGTTTGGTCTCATCTGTTGCGAGAGATTGACGTCTGAAGTGGAGCTCCACTAGCAGCGGTGTTATTTTTCATATTATCTGCTTATTATCCTGAGATATCCTGTATTTATCCAACCTGAGGGGCACTGCTACAGTATATGTAAGCATATATAAACATGGCCAACAAGAAAGGGGGTCCGAAAGAACCGAAAACCAAAGCTGCACCCAAACTGAGATCGGCAAGCCCTAGTTCAAGATATGGCCTTTCAGAGACTGACCTGGATCAAATGGGCGACAGCCCAGACTCCTCGGGACCACGGTCCTCTACATCGTCGCCCGCTCAGATCGAAATGGGGAGCAAATGTATAAGTGAGTGAAGCAGGTCTCGATAGCTCGCTGATTGGAGAATATCACCTGAAACTGGAAAAGGCCTTGCAGTCCGCGGTTTCAATTACTCCACGCAAGCCGGGAACAACGGGGACACCGGCTACAATAGAGCCTGCCGCTTCACCTACGGTGCAAGAAAGCAGAATTGATCTGTCTGAATTGAAGGTGATGTTCGCTGAGCTCATGCAAGAGATAAAGAAAAGCGAGAAGGCAAATGAGAAGGCAAGGGAAAAGGCAAATGAGAAGCTACGACAGGAGCTGAAACAGGACATAAAGAAAAGCGAGAAGGCAAATCAAAAGCTGTGACAGATGCTGCAACAGGAGCTGCGACAGATGTGGCAGCAGGATAATAAAGTCTTTAAAAATATGCTGGGTAAAATTGAAGAGCACATTCAGGAAACCTTGGTTAAACTGAGCACGCTTGCTGATCAACTGGAGGATGTCAAGGAGACATTCACGACTCGGATTGAAACAGCCAAAAATTTAGCAGCCAGTGCTGAAGAAAAAGCAGCAACTGTCAGCTCTGAATGCAAAAAACTCGGAGACAGACTGGCTACTTTGGAAGATGGAAGCAGAAGGAATAATGTCAGAATTGAAGGTCTGCCTGAGAATCGAGAAAGTCCAAACCCTGTGAAATTTGCAGCTGAACTTTTTTCTAAAATAATTGGAGAGGAATTTAAAGCAGATTCTGAGATAGCAGCGGCTTATCGTGTACGCGGATCAAATACCGTTAGACCTAGATATTTTATTATTCGCTTTGAAAGATTATCATTTAAGCTAGAGGTGATGGCACTCCTCAGACATAAGCAAGAGATTAATTATGAAAATAACCACATTCGTATCTTCCCTGATTTCTCTCCAGCAACAGCTACTAAACGTGCAGCCTTCTACAACATTAAACAGCAGTTACGGCGAGCCAATATCAAATACAGCCTCTTGTATCCTACCAAACTGAAAGTGGAATTGCAGGGTCATCTCTATGTCTTCGCTAGCAAGGAAGAAGCAGAATAGGAATTAAGAAAGCTGATCCCAGGACTATTCTGATACATAATAGTGAGTCATGGCCGTTAATAATATGGCAAGGATTAATAATCTACTGTCTGATTGATTTGTTTAAAATACGGGTTTTTATCATTATATATTCTCATTATTACTCATTATTACTCGGGCGCTATCTGCTTATGTTTTAATTACAGTTATAGACGTTTGTGCTTAATTACTTTTTTCTTTTTTATCTAATTATTTTCTCTCTACCCTAAACAAGACTGTTCAACATCATACCCTTGGTTTATTGTTATTCCTATTATTGCATTAAGACTTATGCTTATTCTGGACCACTTTATAACACCATTTCCCGGGTTTATTATCCGGGTGTATTATCTTAATACACTAAGATTGCTGAAGATTATATATATCCTAAGTGCACAGTTTGTTAATGATTAAATTTTATGCATATAGTATTTAGACTATATTGTTAATAGATATATCTATTTGTTAACCCTAAGGCCTTGTTCACACGGGCGTTAAAATCGAGCGTTTTTTTTGCGTTCGTAGCGTCCGGTGAGCGGATCAAGCGCCGAGTGTTTTCTACACGTAGGAGTCAATGAGAGTGTTCACACGGGCTTTGGTGACGTGCGTTTGTCCGGCTGCGCGTTTATACGGCATCAAAAAAACGTTGCATGCAGCTTTTTCTTGCCGTTCAAAACCCAACGAACGCAAGAAACCGCTTCTAGTTCGTTTTCTGCGCGTTTATTTTACGCTTCGGAGGACCGGATATATATAAGTTTACATGTTGTATATGAAAAAATATTAATATTTTTATGTTTTCATATACAACATATATATTTTCATATTGCTTATTTTATTTTATTGTCTCGTGTAATTTGTAGACCATGAACCTATTAATTTATGTTCTAATATAATATTTGATAACGATTATGTAGGGGGGCATTTCAGTGCATAACACCGGTGTAAACGACACACTTTCGACTACTGTTTCCTTACCTCAAAGTGACAAGTAGTCTCTCTTCGGGGCTAACACCAAGTCGCATATTGGTTGATCGGTGTGCAATGTGGCATTGCACCAGCTGCAGCAGACAATCAAAAGTGGAAACCGACATCCGACAGTTATAAAAAAACTTGCACGGAAATTTTCGCATTTCTTCATAAAGCACAAAAAAACTTCCTTTAACCCAGTGTTTCTCAAATAGTGAGGCGCGCCCCGTGGCTCCGTCAAGGAGGTCGCGTTTGACCTCGGGGAACATGCTTTTTTATTTTTCTTTTAAATTTTTTTTGAATTTAGAATGCACTTTAAATCTTTTCCGTTACATTTAATAAAGCTATTCTTTGTTGTAAATTGGTCCATATTTCTTTCTTTTTTTATTCTCTTATACGTTAATAAGGATACAGTGTTATGCAGAGGTGTACTTATAACAATTTTATAGACAAATGATACTATTTATAGTCGCTGGAGGGCGAGATGTTTTCTTCTTCCTAGGGGGGCATGACAGAAAATAATTGAGAAGCACTGCTTTAACCCGACGTTGTGCAGTCAGAGGATGAACCCAGTAGCGGCGGCGATTTTTCTCTCCCTACATGCGCCGTATTACAGTATTTTAAAACAAGAAGATTAATATCTAACATAGCAAAATGGTCCATATTGAAAGGAGGCACCTCAAATAAAACGACAAGGGCTTTCATATCCAGTTCCCGACACTGCCTCCACAGGTTAACACACAAACTACAATTTGGGCTGCAGGCTGGCTTTAGACAGAGACAAACGAACGCCGGTGTAGAAGTCAATTGATCGCCACCACAAAATGCAACATAAACGTCTAGGACGTTCAGAGCAAGTTCGTTTATCCAAAAACTTAACGCCCGTGTGAACAAGGCCTAAAGAGCCGCTGCAGGGGGGCTTGTTTTGCTTTGGACATGCTCTGTCTCTGGGTATGTCAGAGGACCGGGACTGTGTGAAGTGGGTTCTAGCCTCACGTGGGGAGGCAGAAAGGGAGGGGGGGTTAAGGGGAGAGAAAGAGAGCAGGCTTGATCTATACCTAATCTATCCTTTTAATCTTTATAATTATAACTACCAACGTAATAATAAGCTGCATGGCAACAACTCTTGGGAAATAGGAAATTAAGGCCAAAGCTGTCTCACTTCCAGTTAAGACTATAAAATGACATCAAAAACTCAGAATCAGTGTCTCCATGATGGGACAGTTAACTTCGTGAGCTGGAATGTTAAAGGCCTGAAGCATGAATTAAAGAGAAAGAAAGTACTCTCTCACCTAACAGGTCTAAATGCTAAAATAGTATTTTTACAGGAAACCCACTTACTAAGCAAGGATCAGTTCTGGCTGCAAAAAGACTGGACTGGCCAAATGTTCCATTCTAGTTTTACAAAGAAAACTAGAGGTGTGGGAATTCTCATACATAGAACAGTACCATTTGTAGCATCAGATGTAGTATTGGATCCTGAAGGGAGATATGTGATGGTCATGGGAGACTTATCTAACTGTAAAATGATTTTGATAAATGTTTATGCACCTAATGTTGATGATAAGGAATTTATACAAAATTTATTTGCATCCATTCCCAATCTGAACACTCATAAAATTATAATGGCTGGGGACTTTAATTGTGTTTTAAATCCACTTTAGATAGGACTTCTCCACAGGGGAACGACATCTAACACCGCAAAGATAATTACAAAGTTTATAACTGATCACAACTTATCAGACCCCTGGAGGTTTTTAAACCCAAACTCAAGAACATATTCTTTCTACTCACCAGTACATCAATGCTACTCAAGGATTGATTATTTCTTTATAGATAATAACTTCTTGCCTATGATTAAATCTTGTAAATACGATGCTATTGTTATTTCTGACCATGCACCTCTGATCTTGGAGCTAAATTACTAAGCCCCACACACTCACCCGCAGATGGCGTCTCAACCGCTTCTATTAGCTGACGAGAATTGTACAGAATTTATATCCAAACAAATCAATTCTTCTAGAGACAAATACATCCTCAGAGATCTCTGCAGGAATACTCTGGGAAACTCTTAAGGCCTTCTTAAGAGGACAGATTATCTCATATCTTTCCCACAGAAATAAATTAGAAACCAAGAAAGTAGCAGAGATAAAAAGTGAAATTACTAAAACAGATGAAGAACATGCCAGACTACCAAGCGAGACTCTACATAGGAAAAGGCAGGCTCTACATTCAGAATTAAACCTCTTGACAACTAAAGAAACTGAACAACTAATTTATAAATCCAGACATCATTACTATGAACATGGAGAGAAAGCTAATAAGCTTTTAGCTCAACAAATTCACAAGCAAGAAGTGAGCAACGCAATCTCAGTAATCACCAACACGAACGGAGATAAAATCAACCACAAAAATATAATGCACACTTTCAGAGACTACTATAAATCCCTATATACTACTGAGTTTAAAGAAGACAATACACAATCTAATGCATTTCTGGATACATTACAGAAACCACAAATAGACACTTTTAGTGCGGAGGAACTTGATAAACCTCTGGCATTATCAGAATTACTAGATGCTATAAAGTCACTCCAAGGTGGAAAGCAGCAGGCCCTGATGGCTACCCTGCAGAATTTTACAAGAAATTCTCCTCAGCTAGCTCCCTCCTATTAGCAACATTTACAGAAGCTAGAGATAACCAAACTCTTCCTCAAACATTTCACCAAGCACTAATCACCGTTTTTCCAAAACAAAATAAAGGACTTATTACAATGTGCATCATACAGACCAATTTCACTTCTGAATAATGACGTTAAAATACTCTCTAAAATCATAGCTAGAAGGATGGAGAAAGTGCTCCCTCGTAATATCACAAGACCAAACTGGATTTATTAGGGGCACACTTATCTTCAAATCTTCGACGCCTGTTTAATGTAATATACTCACCAACTAAATCAAACACCCCAGAAATATTATTATCATTGGATGCAGAAAAGCATTTGACATGATTGAATGGAAATACCTTTTACTACATTGGAGAAGTTTGGGTTTGGCCCGAACATTTGTGCATGGATTAAATTACTGTATACCAACCCAGAAGCTTCAGTTTGCATCAATAACATTTGCTCAGACTACTTTAAACTAGAACGTGGCACTAGACAAGGATGCCCTTGTCACCGCTACTGTTTGCAATTGCCATTGAACCACTGGCAATACATTGTCGAAATACTGATCAGATAAAGGGGATTAGCAGAGAAGGACTGGAACAGAAAATCTCATTATATGCAGATGATATGGTACTGTATATATCAGACCCAGAAAATTCTGTGCCTGCAGTCTTAACAGCACTCACAGAATTTCAAAAGATCTCTGGTCTCAGAATTAATCTGAATAAAAGTGTACTCTTTCCAGTGAATTCTCAAACATATAATATTAGATTAGACACCCTACCTTTTATCATTGCAGAACAGTTTAAATACCTAGGGTAAACATCACAAGTAAACATAAAGCTCTTTATCAACAAAATTTCACGTCTGCATGGAAAAAATTAAACAAGACTTGCATAGATGGTCAACCCTTCATCTCACACTAGCTGGAAGAATTAACACTAATAAGATGAATATTCTTCCTAAGCTCCTTTTTTTATTTCAAAACATCCAATATACATTAATAAATCATTTTTTAAGCAATTAGATTCAACAATAACCTCATTTATTTGGAATTCAAAACATCCACGCATCAAAGAGCGACCCTACAAAGACAAAAGGCAGAAGGTGCATGGCTCTACCTAACTTCCAGTTTTATTACTGGGCAGCAAATATACAGCGATAAGAACCTGGACACAAATAGAAGAACATACACAGGCTTGGACGCAATAGAAGTAAAATCCTGCAGTACTTCTTTGTATTCCTGCTCTGTGCCCAATAAACAAGTTATCGGCAATATACTAATAACCCAATTGTGCTCCACTCACTTAGAATCTGGAACCAATGTAGAAAGCATTTTAAGATGGAGAAGCTTTTATCTGTGGCACCTCTGCAAGAGAACCACCTCTTTCAACCTTCACAAACATATGCAGTTTTAATATCTGGAAAAATTTGGAATTAACTTGCTTAGAGATCTTTATATAGACAACGTCTTTGCATCCTATGAACAATTACATTCCAAATTTAACATTCCAGCTACACATTTCTTTCACTATCTTCAAATCAGGAACTTTGTTAAACAGAACCTTCCAGATTTTCCTCATCTTGCACCCTCATCCATGCTGGAAAAATATTGCTCTCTCAAGGACTTAGACACCATCTCTACAATATATAAAATCATTTTACAATCCCTCCTTTCAAAGATCCAAGAGGACACTGGAAAAAAGATCTCTCAATTAATATATCAGAAAAGGAGTGGAAAGTAGCAATGCAGAGAATTCACTTGAGCTCCATATGCAAAGCATACAATTATACAACTCAAAATTATATATCGAGCACATCTGTCTCACTAAAACTCTCCAAAATGTTTCCAGGGCATGATCCAACCTGCAACGCTGCAATCAAGTCCCAGCCTCACTGGGTCACATGTTCTGGGCCTGCACCAAATTAACATTATTCTGGACAAAATTTTTAATTACCTTTCAGACAGCCTTGGACTCACAATCCCTCCTAAACCATTAACAGCTGTGTTTGGGGTTCTTCTAGATGGGTTTAAAGTGGAGAAAGACAAACAAACTGTGATTGCATTCACTACACTTTTGGCACGCAGACTTATTCTGATAAACTGGAAGAACCCAAACTCTCCTCTTTTAAGTCAGTGGGAAACCAATGTTTTATACTATTTGAAATTGGAAAAAATCAAATACTCAGTTAGAGGATCTGTACAGACTTTTTTCAAAACATGGCAGGATCTAATCAGTAATATTTTAAAATAAGTTCTTAAAGCCCAGAGGAAGCAATTATTTTTGTATTTCTTTGTCTTCTGCATTCATCTCTATTGGCTTATCAAACTTATTAATTTAGGTATGTTTACAAGCCTTAAATTTTATGCCGTTTGCCTTGCTCTCTCTCTCAGGGGTGGGTGTCGACTTGTTCATAACTCAATTTTACTTTTTGTAAAAATTGATTGATTTGTATAGAATGATTGCAATAAACTTAAAAAAAAATAATAATAATGAAGAGCTTGCCTTGAATGTCCACTTTCAGTTTGACAGGATACAAGAGGCTGTATCTGATCTCGGCTTTCCGTAAGCGCTGTTGATGGTGAGAAATCAGGGAAAATACAAATGTGGTAATTTTCAAATACTCTCTCTTCTGTCTGAGAAGTAACATTATACGTAGTTTAGATTGAGTCCTAGGTTTAGAGGTGTTTGATCCCCTTATGCGGTAAGCTGCTGCTATCTCGGTGTCCAATTTGAAGTCCTCTCCAATTATTTTATAGAATAGTTCAGCTGCAAATTTCACTGGGTTTGGACTTTCACAATTTTCAGGGAGACCCTCAATTCTAATATTATTCCTTCTGCATCCGTCTTCCAGTGCAGCAAGTCTGTCTCTAAGTACTGCATTTGGAATTATCAGCCATTGGTTTTCTGTCAGTGGTAGATGCCAGTTGTTCAGCTATTTCAATTCATGTCATGAACGTTTGCTTAGCATCTTCCAACTGAGCACCAAGTGCTCTCATTTTATTCTCAAACATAGACACGTTTTCCTGTATTTGTTCCTCAATTTTTTCTAGCATACATTTAAATGACCTATTGGGCACAGCCATCAGCAGTGTGTCTGTTTGCGGAGAGAGTGTTGACCTTGTTGAGGGGTTTACTTACTTTGGCAGTGACATTCATGTCTCTGGTGAGTCTTCCTATGAAGTCAGTAGATGGATTAGGAGAGCATGGGGGTCATGAAGTCACTGGAAAGGGATGTGTGGTGCTTCCAATATCTATGCAAAAGTACGAAGGTCCAAGTCTTTAGAGTCCTGGTGCTTACTGTCTTGCTATATGGTTGCGAGACATGGACACTATCCAGTGACCTGAGACGAAGACTGTGTCTTTCCGGAAAATCCTTGGGTACCGTTGGTTTGACTTTTTGTCAAATTTGTGGTTGCTCATGGAGTCCCAAATGAGGCACATTACCTGCATTGTGAGGGAGTTTCAGTTACGTAACTGCTCCGGCTCGTAAGATCCTCATTGTTGGGGACCCGAGTGGCTAGGCCAGGCCCAGGGGTCGCCTGCATAACACCTGGCTGCGGCAGATAGAGGGTCATTTCAGGAGGGTGAGACTGGACCGTGCGTCTGCCTTTGGTTTACAAACCGGGATCCTGAGTTGTTTTGTCGTGTAGTGTGTGTGGCAACGCACTGTACCAGTGCATGCTCCCCGACTGACTTGACTTGATACCTTTAAAGGCTGCCTCAAAGCAATTATTTAAACATTTTTCCTGGTCTTTAACATCCTGAAGCAGCTTATCGTTTGTCTTGTGCATGTCCTTTATTTCCTTCCTGACATCATTTATTCCTTTCTTTATATCTTTCTTTAAATCACTCTTAAGCTCCTTTATGTCTTGAGTGGTGGTGGTGGCCATTGCAGTGATCGTTACCTTCAGTTCGGAGAGATCATTTCAGCCTTCTCCGTGCTCCATGGGTGAAGTGGCACGCCCAGTTAGAGTTGGCTAGCATGGAGTAGATGACAGCGCGGAAGACAAGGCCATTTTCAGTACATTTTTCCACTTTGTCATTTATGATGACAATCTTTGAGATTGCAATCATAAAGAGGAAAAAAAATCTGGAGCTCCACAGCACATGGAGTGTGTATACAGTATATCCTCAACCTTTTCTGCAGGGATCAAGAAACAGGAAACTATGGTTGCTAAGTAATGAGTGGTGGGAAGGGGAGGAGTAGCTTCATATGTGTTTGTGGAGAAAACAGAATAATATGCACATTGGTGTATTTTCACATTGCTTCATGTGGAAAATATGCAGCATTCCATGTTTTTAAAAAACACACTGGGCATCTCTACAGTGATGTGAATGAGGGGCATGAACAGAATTGATTTGACAGGTGTGCTGCAGATTACATGCATTAAATAACACAGGAAAATGCAGAAATGGGAACAAGGCTTTATGGACCAATATTCCTAGTTTTTCATAATAGAAAGAAAAACTTTTAAAACCTTCAAAAAACTTTTAAGTGAGTGTCACATTTCACCAGCAAAAAATATATAATGTCAGCTTCGCAAATCTGTATGTAAACCAAAATTTGCCTGTTTCTCTCATCACTAGCTGTACCTTACAGTACAGGAAGGACTGATCTCCCTTTTTGGCATTTGTGTTTATTGAGACAGCTGTGTAGTTTTTGTTAAATTATAAAGTGTTCCAGATATATGCATTACAATTGAAAAATCATAAAACAACAAACAAACAAATATTGTTATTAACCGAAGATCAATATAGCAAATCACAGGAAGAAGTAAGGTTCATCAATATTAAACCACTATTACATAAGGCAAAAAGATAGTAAGTAATAAAAAGGACAGTCTACTTCCTTATATTGATTAAAACAACATGAATTAAACAGAGGCTTAGCAATACCCAAACAAACTTACTTTAGAATAACATTCATGTACACTAGCCAGATTTTACAGAAACAGTAAATGGTTCCATACAGAGAAACTTAGATTTTTGATTTTTTAATAATGTATTCATTTCCAATTGCATTACAAAGGGTGCATTAGGATTCTTCCAGTCAAGCAAAATTAGTCAATGCACTAACAATGTATACTATGAAATAACACTATCAGTAGATAGTCTAATCTCATCTGGTATTATTCCAAATACACTTATACAAGGACTTTGAAATACAGTGGTACCTCATACTTCGAATTTAATTTGTTTCAGGAGGTCATTCAAACTTTGAGTTGGTTGAAGTCCAAATTAATTTTTCCCATTAGAACTAATGGAAAAAGAATTTCATTCCCAGAACCTAAACAATACTCATTTCAATTAACTTAACAAGTACACATAATTTAAGATAAAAACAACACAACTAAATACCCTAAACAATAAATTAAAACATGAAAACAATAAATAAAATACACAAATACTGCATAATAAAATGAAAATTGCATTTACTATACCTTTGTGAGGATTGGTAATGTCCCATGTGGCTGATGGAGAGATAGAGAAAGGTTACTGTTTGGAAGGGGTGGACATGGGGTATCTTAAACATGGTCGTGAGATCTGCCACACATGTACTGCTTTCATACTTCTTGATAAGTTCCTTTTTTACCTCAATATTTAATACTACAACCTTCCTCTTAGGCCACGTTGCTTCCACACTCTTCTTGGATGCCATGGTTAATAGAAAGGGGTTATATATATATATATATATTATATATATATATACTAGCAGAATACCCGCACTTCGCAGCGGAGAAGTAGTATGTTAAAGAAGTTATGAAAAAGAAAAGGAAAAATTTTAAAAATAACTTAACATGATTGTTAATGTAATTGTTTTGTCATTGATATGAGTGTTGTGCTCATATCTCTCTCTCTCTCTCTCTCTCTCTCTCTCCATATATATTGTCACAAAACGAGACAAAGACAGAAAAGGTTTGGGGCAGCCACCCATGTAATTCGGTATCCCGGCTGCAACTTCGTTTTTCTTTTAAATACCAGCACTGAAGTGCTTACAACAGAGTCCAAAACAAGACTGACACAGAAGGGAAAAGGGAAGGCTTTTAAAGGGGGAGACAGGAAGTGAGGTCATAAGGGTCGGGCACGTGTTCATCGTTCATTGGTTTAGTCCCGGATGTGACATCAGGGGGGCCGGAGCTGGCAAGGTCTGTCTCCATTGGCTCGGTCCCAGAAGTGACGTCCAGAGAGACAGGTGGAACCTCCCGGGTTAGGTCTACAGGGAAGTGAGAAAGAGAGTTAGTGCGCTCTGCCACATCCCGGCATGGCTCAGAACTGCCTTCACTCGAGCCCTTTAGCTGCCTCCCATGCGCGCGTGTGTGACAAGGCCCCCCTCAGCCCAGACCCGTTGGGTCGGGCGACCTTAACCGAGAGGTCGTAAACCCGAGAGAGAGCATCGGCGTTGGCATGGAGAGCACCCGGCGATGAGCGAGCGAAAACTTGTACGGCTGCAGGTCAAGAAACCACCGGGTGACCCGCGGATTCGACTCCTTGTGCAGGGCCATCCACTGTAGAGGTGCATGGTCCGTGACAAGGGTGAACTCACGGCCCAACAGGTAGTACCTCAGCTGAGTGATCGCCCATTTAATCGCCAGAGCCTCCCTCTCCACCGCCGCATACCTGGTCTCCCGGTCCAACAGTTTCCGGCTCAGGAACATGACGGGGTGTTCGACACCATCGACACTTTGGCTCAGCACGGCTCCCAGGCCTGTGTCCGAAGCGTCCGTCTGGAGGATGAAAGGCAAAGAAAAGTTAGGTGCCATCAAAATAGGTGCGGACGTAAGGGCCTTCTTCAAGTCACCAAATGCAGTGTCTGTTTTTGCAGTCCATACCACAATGTTCGGGCCCTCTTCTTTGTTAAATCAGTCAAGGCGCGCTTTCTCAAAACCGGGTACAAACCGGCGGTAGTACCCGCTAACCGAAAAGGCTTGGACCTGCCGCTTGGTTCATGGACGGGCCATTTCAGAATGGCATCAATTTTGGAGCACTGTGGCCTTACGGTACCCCGACCCACCAGGTAGCCTAAATATTTGGCCTCGCTTAATCCAAAGAAACATTTCTTGGGATTAATCCGGAGCCCGGCCTCACCAAGTGTCCGTAATACCGCTTGGACATGCTGTAGGTGTTCCTTCCATGTGCTGGAATAGATGACCACGTCATCTAGGTAGGCAGCACTGTATGAGTTATGAGGCCGAAGCACTTTGTCCACCAGACGCTGAAAGGTTGCTGGAGCCCGTGTAACCCAAATGGAAGGACACGATACTGCCAGTGTCCGCTAGGGGTACTAAGCGCGTTTTTCCTTGGAGTCCGTTAAAGGAACCTGCCAGTACCCTTTGTCATGTCAAGTGTGGTCAGGTATTGAGCCTGTCCAAGCCTCTCGAGGAGGTCGCCCCGCGTGGCATTGGATAGGCATCAAATTGGGAGACTTGGTTAAGCCGGCGGAAGTCATTGCAGAACCTCCAACTCCGTCAGGCTTACCGACGAGCACAATGGGGCTGGACCAGGGACTATAACTCTCCTCAATTACACCTAGTTCCAGCATGCGCTTGATCTCAAGCTCCACTTCAGCCTTTTTTGCCTCGGGAAGACGGTGCAGGGCGTTCTCGGACAACAACCCCGGCTCTGTCACAATGTTGTGCTCAATCAGAGAGGTCCTTCCGGGTGTTCACTGACTACCTCTCGAGCGGTCCGGATAACTGTTTCCAGCTCCTGCCGTTGCCTGGGTCTCAAGTCTGCGCCAAAGTTAAGGTCGTGTGTGTGAGCGAAGAGTGAGCGGGCTGGCGGAGGAGGGATCGGGGTCCCTGTCCTTCCACGGTTTCAGCAGGTTCACATGATATACCGCTCCTTTGGCCGGCGATTGGGTTGACTCACCAAATAGTCGACCAGTCCCTTCCTCTCCTTAACTTAGGGGCCCTGCCAGTGGGCAAGCAACTTAGAGTGGGAGGTAGGCACTAGGACCATGACCCGATCTCCCGGGTGGAACTCCCGAAGAGACGTGCCGCGGTTGTAGTAGCGAACCTGTGCTGCTTGAGCCTCCTCCATGTGACTTTTAAGGACAGGCCGAATCTTTCCAAATCTATCGCGTAACTGCGATATACTCCAGTATGTTAGTGGTGGGAAGAGCCTCTTCTTCCCAGCCTTCTTTCAAAATATCCAATATGCCCGAGGTTGTCGCCCATACAGTAGTTCAAAGGGGGAGAACCCCGTGGAGGCTTGTGGGACTTCCCGATAGGCAAAAAGGACGAGGGGGAGGAGCTGAGCCCAGTTCCTTCCATCCTCGCTGACCACCTTACGTAGCATTTGCTTGAGAGTTTGATTAAACCTCTCTACTAATCCGTCGGTTTGAGGATGATACACGAGGTTTTAAATGCTTTATTTTCAGTAATCTGGCAGTCTCCTTGAACGTCTCCGAGGTGAAGGGGGTCCCCTGGTCTGTCAAGACTTCTTTGGGGATCCCCACGCGCGCGAATACCCTTAGTAATTCCGTGCGATGGCTTTAGAGGTAGCTGAGCGCAACGGAACAGCTTCGGGGTATCGTGTAGCATAATCCACGAGGACTAAAATGTACTTGTGTCCTCGGGCTGAGGGCTCTAGAGGTCCCACCAGGTCGACCCCGATTCTGTGGAAGGGAACGTCAATCAAGGGAATAGGAACAAGAGGAGCACGGTCCCTCCTAGGAATCTGTCGCAGTTGACACTCCGGGCAGGAAGCGCAAAAGCGAACCTCCTCATTAATTCCTGGCCAGTAAAACCGAGCTTGATCCGCTCCAGAGTTTTTTCGGTGCCCAGGTGGCCACCTAGGAGGTGGGCGTGTGCTAGCTCGCAGACCTGCCGCCGGAAGGTACGCGGGACTAGCAACAGCCTCGTCTCCTGCCCGTCATGCATTGCTACACGGTAAAGGAGGTCATTATCTAACACAAAGTAGGGGCCCTGTGGCATCGACTGACTAGTGCGCTGGCCATTGACAAGGACCACTGCATTTTTTACAAACTTCAGGGAGTCGTCATTCCATTGCTCCCTTTTGAAAGAAGCCGGCGTCTTTTTAAATTGAAACCGCAACACGGAGAGAGGGTCAGCGCCGACCTCAATGGGCGTGGTTTCCTCCCGCTCCGCCGCGGCGTTGGTGGATGACGTGTCAGCCTGCGGCGGCCGGGAGTTGCCACGTCAGCCAGGACGGCTGCTTCACCTCTCTCTGCCGGCTGATTACACGGCGTGGAGGCAGCTTGAGACGGTTCATCTCCGTCCATAACGAGGCCCAACTTAACCCGGGAGTGGTATGTGTCTCACCGCTTTTAATGTCAGACCAGTCCCGCCCTAGTATCACCGGGTGTGGAGGATCAGGAAGGATTGCCACGGTTACTTTCTGGACTGATCCTCCGTAGCTAATGACACAGCGGCGGTGCTGTACCAGCGGGTTTCCCGTGGACACAGGTTATACTGGTCTTGAATTTTAGCCATTGTCGCGGTAGCACAAAGCGGCGGGCAACAATGGAAATGTTGCTGCGGAATCGAGCAAGCGGAAGTTTTAAACCGTTTAACGATCACCACGTCTGTATGCGGGACCGTCAACGGGTTTGTCAGAGCACACCAAGCCCTCCTCCCCCTCCACCTGCATTCCTCCTCGCCTCCAAGCGGTTTTGCGTGCCAGCGCGGACGCGCCGATGCAAGCTCCGGGTTATACAGGGAGGGGCTAGGTCTTGGGACATACCCGGCTGAGTTTGGCAGAAGGGCGGTTCTGCTCTCCCAGAGTGTGAGGCCGCCCTCTGTGTTTCCAGAAGCTCTATGAGCCCTGACATGTTCAGAACTGCACGCCCCAGACCGGCTGGGTGAAGCCCTGGGGAAGTGCTTTCAGGAGCAGATAGCACGCTACCTGCTCAATGACCTGGTAGGGCTTGTTTTCCAAGGGCCGTAGCCACTGCCATACTTTTGCCCATAAGGACCAGGCTTGTTTACTGGTCGGCCTCTCAGGGTCCAACCTCCACTTCGTTATTTTACTCACCTGCCAGTCTGGGGCACCCCAAGGTGGTAAAAGGGGCTGTGGTTTCACTGGGGGGCAGGCACTCTCCCCCAAGAGAGCATACTGAGTCCCTCTTGTCTCCCCCCTCCAGGGCAGCCCAATTCGGTGAGCCCCACCCGCACACTCCCTGGCCTCTCTAGATGGCCTAGTTCTGCGTGCTGGGAGCGGAGCCCGCACCGGGTCTCGCCGAACCACGGGGCACCCTCCCCGCCTGAATACTCGGCCCGATGCGCTCCCACCTGGGTGTTTTGCAGGTCCTGTTCCCTTCTCTTCTGGGACTTCTCCATCCTGCCGACTACGCCACTGTCACAAAACGAGACAAAGACAGAAAAAGGTTTGGGGCAGCCACCCATGTAATTCGGTATCCTGGCTGCAACTTCGTTTTTCCTTTAAATACCAGCACTGAAGTGCTTACAACAGAGTCCAAAACAAGACTGACACAGAAGGGAAAAGGGAAGGCTTTTAAAGGGGGAGACAGGAAGTGAGGTCATAAGGGTCGGGCACGTGTTCATCGTTCATTGGTTTAGTCCCGGATGTGACATCAGGGGGGCGGAGCTGGCAAGGTCTGTCTCCATTGGCTCGGTCCCAGAAGTGACGTCCAGAGAGACAGGTGGAACCTCCCGGGTTAGGTCTACAGGGAAGTGAGAAAGAGAGTTAGTGCGCTCTGCCACATCCCGGCATGGCTCAGAACTGCCTTCACTCGAGCCCTTTAGCTGCCTCCCACGCGCGCGTGTGTGACAATATATATATATATATATATATATATATATATATATATATATATATATATATATATATATATAGCAAAATACCAGCTTGGCAGCGAGAAGTAAAAAGAAAAGGAAACATTTTAATAATAACGTAACATGATTGACAATGTAATTGTTTTGTCATTTTCATGAGTGTTGCTGGTATATATATATATATATATATATATATATACATACATACATGTGTACATATATACACACACACATATACTATGGGTGCCAAACAGGCAAATACATTGATTTTATGAATATATAAAGTCAGCGTCAGAATATATAAAGTCAAAACTTGAATATATAAAGTCATTCCCGAATATATAAAGTCAAAACTTGAATATATAAAGTCACTGTCGGAATATATATTTAAGTGATCACTTTATATATTCCAGCGCTTACTTTATATATTCAGAAATATGCCGTTTGTCATGCCTACCACGAATGACGGTATTTGCGAGATACAAGTTCACTGAGAAGACACAAGGTATAAAGGAGACTTTGGATCACTTTGAAACGGAGTTAAAATTGCTGTAGCAAGAAACTGAACAAAACGTTAATGTTTTACTTTTAATAACTTATAGACATTTTATTTTTTCCCTTGCACTCAGTGAGCGAGGCCAATGGGTGATCAGTTATATATATATATATATATATATATATATATATATATATATATATGAATGACCTCCAAAGAGCGCGGAGACTTTTGATCACGTCTCCTGACCTGCAAAAATACTATTAAAGTCAAGCAGCCTGCGTTGCACGTATAATCTTTACACTGCAGAGGACACAAAACTAATTTTCTTTAATTGCTGGTGATTACCGTCTTTAAAATGTAGCTTACCCGAAACCACTCCAGTGGTGCTCAATATATCTTTACTCCTTAAAACGTTAACGTTTTACTTTTAATAATTTATAGACTACATTTTAGTTTTTTCCCTTCCACTCTGTGAGCGAGGCCAATGGGTGATCAGTTTTATATATATATATATATATATGAATAACCTCCAAAGAGCACGGAGATTTTTGATCATGTGAACGTGTCTGCAAAAAGTGGCGTCTCCTGCCCTGGAAAAATACTATTAAAGTCAAGCAGCCGGCATTGCACGTATACTCTAAACACTGCAGAGGACACAAAACTAATTTTCTTTAATTGCTGGTGATGCCGGTAAGACACATTACCAGAGGCAGAAATTTGGACGTTCACATAGAAAATGTGATTTTTATACCACAGCCATCGTGTTGCGCCTTTCAAAAGGGATCTCTCGGCTGTGAAGTGTGGGTATTTTGCTATATATTTATATATATATATATATTGTGATAAAGGCGCTATATAGCGCCCAACCCGGCACAGACTACAGAGGCACGTGTTCACACTCAAGACTTTTTATTTTTTCCTCTTCAGCCGTGGGCACACGTCTTCCCCATGTCCCACTGGCCCAACACAGTCCCAAGCACAAAACCCACACTAAACCAACACTTTCCTGCTCCACCACTCCTCCCAGGCAACCTCATCCTCTTCCTCCCGATTCTGGCCCTTTTATACCCCACCCGGAAGTGTTCCAGGTGCCTGACCAGCTGGTCTTGATTGTACCTCCGGGTGGGGCTGATAAACTGTCCAGTGTGGTGGCTGGTTCTCTGCAGCACCCCCTAGCGGCCACCCAATCTCCCAACCGGGCTGCTATGGTGGACTCCATGTCCCATGGAGCCACAGGGGAGATTGAGGAGGGATCCACGGCCAGGGAGACTGCCCCTAAGCGCCCCGGGGAAGGTACTGCAATGTCCATGATGGCTCCCCCGGGACGTATGCAGCAGAGGCGTCCCGGCCGGGCATGGGACCCGGCTGTCCGTCACTATATATATATATATATATATATATGCCAGCAACACTCATAACAATGACAAAACAATTACATTGTCAATCATGTTACATTATTATTAAAGTGTTTCCTTTTCTTTCTCATTACTTCTTTAACACACTACTTCTCCGCTGCGAAGCACGGGTATTTTGCTACTATAGATATATATAGATAACAGTGACAAAACAATTATATTCATTACATTGACAATCATATTACGTTATTTTCAAAATGTTTCCTTTTCTTTTTCATTACTTCTTTAACACACTACTTCTCCGCTGCAAAGCTGGTATTTTGTATATATATATAAATATATATATATATTGTGGAAGACTACACCCCCAGGCCGACAGGAGGAGCTCTCCCGACAGCGGGATCGTGCCCCGAGGTCCAGCAGGGCCTTATGGACTCTGTGGTGTTTATACACAGCCCTGCTGGATACCTTGGGGGCCACCAGGAGTCGCTGTGGGGGGACTTATGGGCTCTGTTGTGCCTTATGACCCGGGAGTACGTCACGGTCACGTGACAGGAAGGTATGGCGTGCTCCCGGGTTGAAGTAATAGACTGATTGCCCTGACCGGAAGGAATAACAGACTGCTGGGACAGGAACACCTCGGTCAGGGGCCTATAAAAGGACGGTGCCTCAGTCCAGACACTGAGCTGTGCTGGGTGGGAGAGGAGCAAAGTGTCTGGGCGAGGAGGAGAGGGTTTGTGTGTATTTGAAGAGATTTGTGAGGAGTGTGGAAGGTGCTTGGTGCACTGAAAGAAAATAAAAGAGTCTTGGACTGTTACCTGGTCTCCGGAGTTGTACCTGAGGGTTCAAGGGTGCACTACTGCCCCCTACTGCCACAATATATATATATATATATATATATATATATATATATAAATATAATGTATGTATGTGTGTGTGTATGTATGTACAGTATATTTACCTGTATGTATGTATATATGTATATGTGTCTGTATATATATTTATATATATGTAGATGTGTGGATATGTATATATGTCTATGTATAAATGTTTATATATGTGTATATATATATATATATATATATATATATATATATATATATATATATATATGACAGCAACACTCATATCAATGACAAAACAATTACATTAACAATCATGTTACGTTATTTTAAAAATTTTTCCTTTTCTTTTTCATAATTTCTTTAACACACTACTTCTGCGCTGCGAAGCACAGGTATTCTGCTAGTAACATATAAAAGCAAAAATTGTGGCATAAATCATAAACTATTGTTCAATAAAATTAACAGAGGCAATAGAACTTGTATTATTATTTTTTGTGAACAAATATAGAACTACATCTACAATGTAAATATCAATAAAGTCAAATGTATACAACATATGAGAGCAAGAACAGAAACGTGGCTCATTGTAGTCATTAGGAAGGCCATAGGAAATCAGTTTCCAGTGTTTAACCTGAATATTACCTACAGGACCAGTCTGCGGTTACTCTTGGCAAATTCTGAAATAAATTCATTCATGTCTAGATGTTTTGTGATGTTTTTCGCATGTGCCAGAATAACTAAATTTCTCTTCCTTGAATGCAGCATTGTTCGGTGGAGTGGAGTGAGAATGCAGTTCAAAGTAGAGAAAGAGCTTTCGCATGCAGCTGAAGACACACCAATGATGAGTGCTGTGACACATAGCGAATGCAACATAGGGAAGGCCTCTTTGTACTGCTAAATGCGTTTGCATGCCTCAGAGAGATTAGCATCAGCTGGCAGTTTATTGATCAACATTGCTTTTGCCACAGCCATTTCATTTTGCAAGCTCATGCCTTTTGCTCTGTCCCTGCAAGTGCCTGAAGAGGTTTCAGGAGAGAATGATCAAGAAATAATTCTGATTTTGGCAGAAGCGATGTGGCCCTCAATAATTCAACATTTCTTTGAGAGAATCTTGTCTCCATTTCCACAATAGCTCCATCAAGAATGCTGAACATAGCCCTTTTAAAAGTCTGATTTGTTCATCAGAGTCACCATGCCCAAGCGTAGACACGACAATACTATCATCAAGCTGTGAGTTAACTTTCCGTTTCCTTTTGAGCAAATTGGTAGGCCTACTTTCACACCGAGAGAAATGCTCCTCCCAGAATGAGTCGCATCTCATCTCCTTCAGTGTGGCCAGTGAAGCTGTCACCACCTCCCCAGCTGTGCACAAATCCACTGCATGTGCATGTAGAATTGCATTGGCTGGTTTCAGTACACCAAGCACATGAAGCAGGAATTTTCCTGTATTGAAGAAATTCTGCTTTTTTCTTTGGGTCAAAAGACCACATGCCTCTATGCAAATGTCAAAAGGGGCAGTGTCAGCGTATGCTACCTCTGAGAGAAGCCCCCTTAAAGCTTCCTCATTGTTGACAATGGACTTTGTGACATCATAATGACTGGTCCATCGTATTTCTAGAAGTCTTTTCAGTGTGGGTGCATTGTATGTGTGTGAAACATAATGTCTGTGACAAAATGTGTTCAATGAATTTGACCAGTCAAAGAACTTCTTAGCCAGAGGTTCTGATTCCATTGCATGTATCACTGCCAAATGGAGCTGGTGGTTGTAGCAGTGTACATATAGAATGTACTTACCAACTTTGTTTTGTAACAAAGCCTGGACACCACACCTTGCCCAGACATGACAGAAGCACCATCAAAACACTGACACACTAAATTGTCTGGGCTGTAATCTAACTCAGAGAGATGTGACTGAATTTGTTTACAAATTTATTCAGCATCAAGCTGATTCAGTTCAATTAAGCCAATCAGGTGTTCTTCAGGGATGGATATCTGGACAAATCTAATCACTACAGACACATTCTCAATGTTACAGTGATCCCTGGTACCATCACTTTTAATACAAAGTCCAGGAGAGTAAGCTTTTTCATATTTGGTCCTGATATCTTTTACCACCATTTTGGCAAGAGCCTCAATTATTTCATTTTGAATTACATTGGATGTGTATTTTGCGTTGTCTGGGATGTATTGTACAATTTCTGCAAGTTTGGCATCTTTTTTGATTGTGTAATCAAAGAACTTAAGGAAAAGTCCCTCCTCCCCACCTTCGTGATTGTGACCATGCAGAGCCAGTTCACTGACTGCAAGGAACTGGGCGGCCTCCCCAATGCTTTTCACGTAATATCTATTCTTTTCTATCTGGGTTGGACCCAGAAGTCGAACTATGCTTTCACCCGTCTCTGATACTCTTGCCATGCAGACATGGCTCTGACTTGCGGAATACTAGACGCGCGTTTGCGGAAGCCACCACCGTCTCTTTCTAGAGCTTTTTTCCAATTAGTGTAGCCATGTTTGGTGAATATGTCCTCACGGTCTGAATTGGAAATACAGTAATCCCTCACTATATCGCGCTTTAACTTTCGCGGTTTCACTCTATCGCGGATTTTAAATGTAAGCACATCTAAATATATATCACAGATTTTTTGCTGGTTCGCGGATTTCTGCAGACAGTGGGTCTTTCAATTTATGCTACACGCTTCCTCAGTTTGTTTGCCCTGTTGATTTCATACAAGGGACGCTATTGGCGGATGGCTTAGAAGCTACCCAATCAGAGCATGTATTACATATTAACTAAAACTCCTCAATGCTATAAGATATGCATCCCGCGCGAGCTTGATTGTTTGCTTGTCTTTGCCTCTCTCTCACCCTCTCTGACATTCTCTGCGCCTGATGGAGGGACTGTTTGCACAGAGGCTGTTTGCTTAAAAGATACTGACGCTCCTCTAAAAAAATGCCGCTTTATTGCGATGCTCGGCATATTTAAAAGCACACGTATTGATTTTTTGATTGTTGCTTTAATCTCGGCTCTCTCTGGCGTTCTCTGCGCCTGACGGAGGAGATGTGAGCAGAGGGGCTGTTTGCTTAGAAGATACTAACGCTCCAATAAAAAATGCCGCGGCAAACTTAAAAGCACAAGTATTGATTTTTTGATTGTTTGCTTTTCTTTGCGAAATTCTCTGCTCCTGAAGAGAAGAAGATCTATTTGCATTCTTTTAATTGTGAGAAAGAACTGTCATCTCTGTCTTGTCATGGAGGACAGTTTAAACTTTTGACTAAAGGGTGTTATTTCATGTCTAGAGGGCTCTAATAATGTTAACAGTGTGGGAGAGTTTATAAGGGCTTAAAATATATCAATATAACTACACAAACATATGGTTTCTACTTCGCGGATTTTCGTCTATCGGGGGGGGTGGGTTCTGGAACGCAACCCCCGCGATCGAGGAGGGATTACTGTACTAAATTTGCGGCAGGCAAAGCAAAAGCTGGCATCACGGAAAACAGAATATTCAAGCCATGGTCGTGACTGATACCAGCTTGCACTAAAACAAATGAGTGTCTTTCCGAATACGCGCTTGGGATAATTAATTAAAATGGGCTGTAATGGGCTATCCATATTTAAGTCAGGCAGACCGGACTGTATATTTTGTTGAAGGCAGAGGTTTGGAGTACCCGACACGGTCGCAGAGCTGGAGGATTATGTAGGCTTATCTACATCTTTTGGAGTTTCACTTCCCGACACGTGGGTGCGCTGTGCTCCTTGTTGGTAGCAGCGGTGCTGGGCTCAACCGTGGAGCCAGCAGCTTGCGGAGGGACAGAGGTTTAAGATGTCTGCTTTTTAATAAGCCACCTATGATAGCCTTTGGTGTTACCAACCAGAAAATAAAAGAAGAATGGAACGCATACCCTGTTTTAATTAAAGAATGCGGTCAACAAGTTCAAAACGTGCTGCAAAGTGAACTTTGAAAATAAAATGTTATTCTTCTCCAGAGTTTTCATTGGACAGACAGAGCATTTCGCAGGGTGGGCACGGCTTGTCTCTGGGGGGCAGTGCCCACCCCAGCCCCCCCGTGGTCATGCCTCCGTGTCTTAATATTGTAGATGGAGTAAAACAATTGAACAATCCAGTCCATTTTCAGCTGAAACTGATCCCTGATAATTAAATATTTCTCTTACAAAAGAAAAGGACTTAAGAGCACTTTCATATCTGTAAAGCTGATGATTAAGACCTATAATATTACAACTAAGTAACATTCATATATGACCAATATTATATGATTTCTAGAGTTCATTACCCTATGCAGGAGAAAAGATATTACACTTTTAAGAGTTCTTATTTATAATAAAATTTTACATTTCCAAATGTCAAGCACTTTTGCTGACTGCACTAATACAATTACAATAAGGACACTGAAAGGTATGTGTACAGCTTGCTTTCTGTATCTTTCCACCAACAGTACATAAACAGTACCCAAACAATATGGTTTAGGTTTGTAATCCCAGGATTACTGTTGACTTGTTTGAATGAACTTTTTTGAATATGTGACATTGTTATGATTGCTATAAAGGTAAAAGAACAATGTTGGCTTCATTTGTAATAAACAGCATTTTAAGACTTGGAAAGTACTGTTTAGTGCACTTCAATACTGTTAAGAGCGTGTAAGAATACAAAAACACAGATAAAGTGTTGGGGCACTGTGGTGACCCCAGTAGAATTGGCTGTTTGAAAATAAATCACAAAATAAAATAAGCATTGTCATTCTTTGGGTTGAAATGATCTTCCTTTAGCTCCAAGATGGTCAGGAACCGGAAGTGACTTCATTAAGGATGAGACCATCAATCACTGCTTCTGCAGAGGGTGGAAGAAGAAAGGTATTAAGAAATTGTGCCAACCTCTGGGTGGGAGTATAATTACATTTATATGAGCCTTGAAGTTGTTTCCCAAGTGCACGTGTGTGGCAGGGGCACCAAACCCCCCTAAGCTTTGACCCTTCGGGTCATGCGGCCCAAACCTCAAGGTCATGTCCCCAAGAAAGCACATTGGTGTTGTCATGGAAAGAACCATGGCTGGAAATCCAAAAACAATTCATTAATTCCTAGGCAATAGGAGCAAAACTTTATCCTTTCAAGCATCTTATTAATGCTAAGATAGCTGCTCAGGACTTGGGTATGTGGTAGTTCACAGACCTGATGTCGATAAGGCCTGGGCACTAGCAGCAACAACATTACCTTACTATCACATTCTGGCACACAATACAATAAATCATTTTCAAGGACAAAGGTGGGTCATGGTGGCATAGGATGGTCAGTGCGTTGTCTGTTAACTAGAACTACTGAATTTTTGGCAACAGAGCCAACCCGTGGTTGGGAGTGTAATTACATTTATATGAGCCTTGAAGTTGTCTCCCAAGCGCACATCTGTGACAAGAGCTAAGAAGCTAACAATGCAGTTTTAATTTCTGCTAAGGAAAACATTGCTTTATACTCTTAGATTTTAAGAGAGTTAAAAAAAACTGACAGTTAATTTGTAGTTAATGACTGGCACTGCCTATCCTACAGAATACTCTTTTGAGCATTTGGATATTATTAAGATGGCTTATTAGAAAGCTACTAAACTAGCACTGCAGTTTAAAATTGCTCTGCAAAGAAGTGATATTGGCATGCCACATGGGCATATATAGAGTAAGGGATCAGAATATGAAACTGGAGGGACAAGATCGATTGTCAGAGCCAAACTTAAATTCAGAAAACTAGCCAAAATATCCTTACTCTAAATCTTTCAGAATTGGTTACAAATGTTTTTTAGACAATATCCAAAAACTTAAGACAGAACCATTATGTGTTGCATCTTCTTGAACAGACAATCCTGTGACTTGATAACCAAGTCACAAAATGACAATGTCCATTAAGAAACAAGATGTCATTGCTTAACAAGCTAGGCATAAAGATAACATATACTTATTAATTATTTTGCCTTTAGAAAAGAAAATCGGCATGACTTAAAGCAGAGAATGCCAGGAGAGAGAACATTGATAAAGAAGGTAAAATTTCAGTAAACAGTCAGTTCTACTGTTAGCTAAACCCAACAACTGATACCCAAAATCATATTCATAATATGAAGCCAGGATCTCAGACAGCCAGGAAGTGCATGGTGCTGTCTTTAATATTATATTAACAAAGACATTACATTCCACACACTTTGATAGCATTGCTCTAGCATCTGCTTCACAAACTTGTAGCACCACAGGGAAACCCAAAATAACTGTAACTATTTAAAAACAAATTACAACCTAGAAATACTTGTAAAATGAATTATGCAACCTAAAAATTTTGTAATGAAATATAAATATGCATAAAATAGGTCTAGAAAATGTAGAAAAATACAATTTAAAACAAAATCAGTTCATGACATTAGTCATGGGAATTGAAACAGAAAATTCAAATGAAATGAAATTCAAAATAATTACCGGAAAGTACCACAGTTTTGCTCACTTGAATATTGGGAAGAAAACCACAAGGCACTGTTTATTTCTAAGGCTGCAACTGGTGTTTTCTGTTTTGGAAGGTGCTGTTTTGTGTACTAGTATACTTTTAAGACAGCTACAGAAGTTTCAGTGTGTTATTTCAGTTATTAAGATTAGCGTTTTATTTATTGAAAAGATAATAAAAGAACAAGCAATCTAAAGGTGCAGTGCCAATATGAAATGTAATAATTAACATTTCTTATGCAGCTTAATATTTTTAAGATATTTACAGAACTGAAATCTTTCATGGGCAATGTTTTGTGCACTTTTCTGTTTTTCATAAAATGTTAGAGCTACCAGTGCAATGTTAACTTTTCTTGTAATGACCTCGAAAATTTTACATTTTTGCAGTTTAAATGTGTTATGGTAGCAACAGTGCTAAAACTGCTTTGGTTGTTTATAATACTAGAGTTATTGCATCCTGGCTAGGAAGGAACTCTCGAGCGCATATGATGATCATAAAGGGCAGCTTTGGTTGTAAAGTGCAGATGTGGATAGCTCGCCGATTGGAGAAGATTACCTGAAACTGGAAAGGGCCGGGAAGTCCGCGGCTTCAATTACGCAATTACGCGAGCCTGGAGCAACGGGGACACGGGCTTCAGCAAAGTCTGCTGCTTCATCTACGGTACAAGAAGGCAAAATTGAACTATCTGAACTGAAGGTGTTGCTCGCTGAGCTCACGCAAGATATAAAGAAAAGCGAGAAGGCTAATGAGAAAGCAACGGCAAAGGCACTTGAGAGACTGAAACTTGACGTGCAACTTGAGCTTCGACAGGTGCTGGGTAAAATTGAAGAGCGCATTCAGGAAAACTCGGTTAAACTGAGCACGCTTGCTGATCAATTGGAGCATCCTAAGGAGACATTCACGAATCAGATTGAAATGGCCGAACATTTAGCTGCCAGTGCCGAGGAAAGAGCAGTAAATGTCAGTTCCGAATGCAAAAAACTCGGAGAAAAACTTGGAGACAGACTGGCTGCTTTAGAAAATGGGAGTAGAAGGTATAATGTCAGAATTGAAGGTCTGCCAAAAAATCGAGAAAGTTCAAACCCTGTGAAATTCGCAGCTGAACTTTTTTCTAAAATAATCGGGGGCGACTTTAAAGCAGAATCTGAGCAGAATCTTTCATGTGTACCATAAACGAGACTGTTGGATATCATACCCTTGGTTTACTGTTATTGCTATTACTGCATTAAGACTTGTTATGCTTATTTTGGACACATCTTTAACACCATCACCTGGGTTTATTATCTGGGTGTATCATCTTAATGGACTAAAATTGCTGAAGACTATGTTTCCTGAAGAGGCATTAGCCAGATATAGTGACATAAAGAAAAATGTAGTATTACAAGCCACCCTTTGTCACTGGATCTGTGACAAAAACAATACTTGAAAGTGATATCCACAAAGCAAAAGGTACTTGATCCCCCATCACAGTGTCGATATTTCAAGTCATTTGCGGACATGTAAGATGTAGTATCACTATAGCTTCTATACCATTCATCTAAAACCAGCGTAAATATGGACAAACAGTTACATTTAACATGCTGTTATCAAGTAGTGATCACTGTATCTCATCAATGGTGTTAGTGGAGATTTTTGACGTTATTTCTTACATAGTCTGTGTTGTGTCTACATATTATTGAATTCATGCAGTGTGTGTCATAGCATCAGATTATATTAGAATCCTATATAGCATCTTGATGGATTACTATTCTTTGGCACTCCTATCATTTCTAGCTTCAATATGTACCCCACCCTTTGGTGTCTGATCCCTTTATGAGTTACAATGGTTGTAACATAACTCAGATGCTATTCTAGCTTCATTGCTATGATTATTAATTGTTCTTAACTAGTATTATTGCATAATTGTTCATTCACTATCTGTTATCCTCCCCAACTTCACTATCAGATGTTCTATTCCAAGTTAAAAATTTACAAGTTCACATCATTGATAAATCATGCATATCCTCATACCTTTGAGCCCTTCTTATAATAGTTTCAAGTATATTCCTAGACTTGCTATATATATATGCTTTGTCCAACCCAGTGGTTTGTTAACAAAGTCTCTTTCTTGGTGGCTTTGCAGATCGGTAGCTTTGCAGATCTGTCTGAACAAAGTGTGACTGCTTCAAGGCACTAAAGTGTTTCTTACTGGAACAGAAAGTAAACAGTCCTTTTACCATTAGAGAGCTCATAAGATGAACACATGGTGACTGTCCCTTTTTAGCAGAGGTGCACTTCCCTCTAGGCTTGCACTGTATGCAGTGGTCATTCATGGGAGCCTTCAACAGCTGTCACATCACCTCAGTGGCTACAGCCTGTCCCTGCCACAGTCCATAAAACTTGTCTTAGTTCATGGCATCAAATCTGAGTAGCTGGACTTGCAGTCTTTCTTTAGTTCTTTACTCCGTTCCCTCTGGAAAAGCAAGTGTTTCTTCACTAGCTATTCTCAGGTATGTGCAACAGATGAAAAGTCATTAGTGCAGTACAGTCTCTGTAAATCTTCGTTTGTGTATACACCACCTGTTACTTCATTGATAAAACTTTACCACTGAATGGAGAGGCTTTACCCACTAAATTGAGTGGCCAAACCTAACTACAGTACTTGCTAGACTAACCAAAGAAGGGTGCAAGGTAGAGCAAATACATAACATAAAGCAATTATTTCCCAATCATATGTATCATACAATGCAGCATTATAAATGACAATTCTAGACCCGCAGTTCAGTCTCATAAAATAACAGTAAGAAATAGATTAATACATTTAAACTAGACTAGTGACAATGTTTCTTCAGTAGGATCATCATACGTTACACAAAATTAACACATTGCCTCAGTTATCCAAGTGTCTTAACTTATAACAGGATGTTACATACAATGGTTCTAATGTATAGCTGAATAATCCATTTAGCTATGTGCATTATCACTGAGCATTAACTTAATACATTGATGCAATAACAATTTTTTCCTAAAGTTAATCACTTACAGAGACAAATCAATACATGTTTTTCAATTCTAATACAGTTTGTAATTTCTGAAGTGATAATAATAATCATTTGTCATACATCAAAATATGTAAACCTTCTATACTGTTTTTTCATGAAGACGAAAAGAAAGAAATCAGTCTAGTGTTCATGTGTTTGCATTTTTTCATTTAAACATTTAACATTTGCACTAAATCAGCATGCAAGACAATTATTCCAATAGTTGCTGTTCATTAATTTATGATTGATAAATATTCACTATCCTTCGATTAGATTATTTCTAATTGCTCTGCCCAAACTTGCTATTAAGCTATTTTTTGCAACTTGTATAGAAACATAGTTTGTTTTCCATCTGTTAGTCACTGGATTTGCTGAATCTGGAGAAAAAGAACATCTATAGATTTAAATTAAACTTTTATGCTTATAATACTTTTCATGAAATTCAGATTTTACAATTCTTCTCTTTAATTGACCATGTTACAAGCTATTCTGAGATTCGTCGAGGTCTATAAGTCATGGCGTTATTTAAACTCTGCATCTGTTTGCAGGCTTCAAAGACACAGACCAGGCACAGATTGTGTTATCAATCACCAGTCATGATCACTATTGATATTCACATGCATTACATTTAACTTTGAATATTATTATATGGGACGTCTCCCATTTCTACAGTTTATTTAGCATTCTTAGTCAGCTGACGAACATAGAAAGACAGACTTACAAATGACATAAACACGCATCTGCCACCCCGGACTCTGAATAAAGATAATTTATTCGTCTTTTATTTTCTTTTCTAGATTCTAAACTCTGCTTCATGTCCAAGCAGAATTACTTGGCTAACGCAGAAATTCGTTCACTAGAAAACAGACAATCAACCTTCACTCGTTTCAGTCATTTCTGCACACAGTATTTGGCAATTGCTTAATTCTTTTACATATTCACATACTCACGTTCACTTTTACAACAATACTTCATTCACAGAATAAAGTTCTCGATCTCTAGCACACGTGCTATAAACTTACTCGAGGTTGTGCCTTTTTGTTTATCTATAGAGTTTCACCATGCAACATACTTAAACGCGTCTTTTCCTTCATGCCTTTTATTAATCAAACAACATCTCAGGCCACAAGCTGATATTACTGAAAATATTATGAATGCTTCTTACCTTAGTTTCATACGCGCTATTTTCCAGATCATGGAAATTTCGTGGCGAACATCACGAGTCAGCGGCAACAAGGGCAAAATATTGCCCATGGCGATCCGTAAAATTCAGCGACAGCAAGAGAAATCCACTCGTGGGGAAATCACGCAGCACAATTCAACAACAAGAAAGTATTCCCACAAAAAGATACGCGGTCACAGAGAATATCCTGACTTAACAAGGAAAACATACGTGCTTGAACCTTTATCTCGTATCACCTAGCAAGTGTGCTAACCACTGCGCCACCATACATTACCTTAAGAGTTCTCAAAATACATAACCTCCATTCATGCACAATCGGGCACATGCTACATATCCGCGAGAACTTGTCTCCCTTATTATTTAGTATTATTAAAAGAGCATTTTTCCTTTAAACTTGATCAGGGTTTAAAAGAAAAAATGTTTTGCACGTTTATAAGTTTTAAACAGAAGTGGAGACATTCTATTTTGATTTGCTTTAAACCAATTAAACATATTATCTTTCTTTGTTTTATGAGAAACTGCCTCATGTTTTTAACTTCATACTTATCCAATTAATCCCTTCTGAAAACAAAGTTTGGCCAGTACTTACCAGAAGGTACAAAGGCATGTTTCTCATTGTAAGTTTTAACCCTAAATATATTTACTCTTTTTCCACTTTTTAGTTAGAGCTCTTATGAATTTTAGCGCTATAAGTGTACACCGTTTTACAAATTCTTTTTAAACATTAGCTTACTGTATAACATAGGTTTGTTATTTAAGCTATATTTAAAAGGCAATTTAAGTATTTCTGTGTATTTAAACACATGGCAATTTCTTAAAAGTACCAAAATAGGTGGGATTTTGCCAAAACCTTTAACCTTTAACCTTGTAGGTAGACTGATAGAAGCAGCTGGCGTCTTTCAGGCTGCTTGTACCACGTGGATGAAGCTTGTATTTTTGCATCGGGCTGCTTGGATGCCATTAAAGATTTCTACAAATTATTTTAGCGACCGTGATCGAGACGTTATGGATTCTATTGCTGTTGATTTTATTTTATCTTTAAGTTTTTTTTCAGCTCCGCTGGATTATTACACAAACGGCAAGGTAAAAGCATTACCTGCATGTCTGTTTGCCTGCTGCAACTAAATACAATAACGCACCGTTCTTTATAGTTTTTCAATATTGTTTTCTACTGGCTAGCGATATAATTTATTTATATAACAGTGTTCCCTATCACAGCATATACTTTTCAGGCAGGTTTTGGACTCGTACGGCAGTGCATTAATCTGTGCTGACCCTGTGAGTGCCGTTTCATTTTACTGGACAGCCAGTCTCGTGCCATAAGTTTCAATCTTGTTGTTTTCCATTTATTTTGTCCGATTTTAGTCCCACTTATGCGCTGAACTTAGAAGTCCAACCTTCAAAGTCCACTCGCATACCGTAGGTAGCAGACGCTACCACAATTCACGACAGATGTCGGGTTTTCTTTCCAGCCTCATGCACTGTGCCAATTTTTGACAAGACCGCCTCTTGTCTTTTGATGGGATAAATTAACGTCCCTATTCCAATTCGGGCCAGGCATGTTAAGGCAGTTTTAATTCTCGGTCCGGGAGTCCATGACAGTGTGCGCGACCAATCCCAAAATATATCCCAAATATTTTGACCGAACCACCCATATCGTCAGTATAAGCGTATTTTTAATATATATATATAAATTATTATAATTAATATATATAATTATTAATGTAGCCACAATCCTGCCGACTACGCCATTATGTTTCCTGAAGAGGCATTAGCTCTCTTGGAAATGTGTTCTTTTAATATTGTGACATATTAAATAATTAAACAATATCATAATATACCAGAAACGACGATATCCCTCCCATCATGATTATGGTGATACAAGAATCACATGAGAAACAATATCTTTTAGCTTACATTTACTGACAATTAACGCGGTTACAGACGGAGAGGCGCATGGACAGACTTAATCCAGGTGGGAAATCTGGATCAACACAGTCAGCCATTTTCTCGTCACCATGTTGGGAGGTTTTTCTTCGAGCTTTGTTGATTCCACCTCTAAGGGTCTGGCTGTTGTCCAAGCCTTTATAATGTCTTGCTTCATTTGCTGGTCTTCTCTGTTTCCAAACAAGGGCTGAATTCCTCCTCCACAAAATACAGAAATATCATAGTACTTACATGCTGATTCTCATTCTCTCAATAAGGAAAGATTTGTGCTGATAGAGGACAGAAATACCCTAATCTGTGTTTAAGCTGACTATACAAGCCTCCAGTTGTCTTTGGCTATTTAATCCAATGCTTGGCTAGCAATTCTAACTGCTGAGCCCCTGTGTGCCAAATTTAACATGCACATGTGAATAAAACGCATAACAGTATTGTCCAGATATAGTGACATAAAGAAAAATGTAGTATTACAGACTATATATATATTTTAAGTGCAAAATTCTTTTTTTTTTTTTTTTTTTTTCTCTTTTAAAGACTATATTGGTAACAGATATCTCTATCTTTTAACCTAAAGCACCACTGCATGGGGCTTGATGTGCTTTGGACGTGCTCTGTCTCTGGGTATGTCAGAGGACTGGGACTGCGTGAAGTGGGTTTTAGCCTCACTTGGGGAGGCAAAAAGGGAGGGGGGGTTAAGGGGGGAAGAGAAAGAGAGCAGGCTTGATCTATACCTAATCTATCCTCTCAATCTTTATAATTATAACTATCAACGTAATAATAAGCTGCATGGCAACAACTCTTGGGGAAATAAGAAATTAAGACCTAAACTATCTCACTTCCAGTTAAGACTATAAAATGACATCAAAAACTCAGAATCAGTGTCTCCATGATGGGACAGTTAACTTCGTAAGCTGGAATGTTAAAGGCCTGAATCACGAATTCAAGAGAAAGAAAGTACTTTCTCACCTAACAGGTCTAAATGCTAAAATAGTATTTTTACAGGAAACCCACTTACTAAGTAAGGATCAGTTCCGGCTGCAAAAAGACTGGACTGGCCAAATGTTCCATTCTAGTTTTACAAAGAAAACTAGAGGGTGGGAATTCTCATACATAGAACAGTACCATTTGTAGCATCAGATGTAGTATTGGATCCTGAAGGGAGATATGTGATGGTCATGGGAGACTTATCTAACTGTAAAATGATTTTGATAAATGTTTATGCACCTAATGTTGATGATAAGGAATTTATACAAAATTTATTTGCATCCATTCCCAATCTGAACACTCATAAACTTATAATGGCTGGGGACTTTAATTGTGTTCTAAATCCACTTTTAGATAAGACTTCCTCCACAGGGGAACGCAACTAACACCGCAAAGATAATTACAAAGTTTATAACTGATCACAACTTATCAGATCCCTGGAGGTTTTAAACCCAAATTCAAGAACATATTCTTTCTACTCACCAGTACATCATTGCTACTCAAGGATTGATTACTTCTTTATAGATAATAACTTCTTGCCTAAGATTAAATCTTGTAAATACGATGCTATTGTTATTTCAGACCATGCACCTATGATCTTGGAGCTGAAATTACTAAGCCCCATACACTCACCCGCAGATGGCCTCAACCGCTTCTATTAGCTGACGAGAATTGTACGGAATTTATATCCAAACAAATTCTTTCTAGAGACAAATACATCGCCGAGATCTCTGCAGGAATACTCTGGGAAACTCTTAAGGCCTTCTTAAGAGGACAGATTATCTCATATCTTTCCCACAGAAATAAATCGAAGCGAAGAAAGTAGCAGAGATAAAAGCGAAATTACTAAAATAGATGAAGAACATGCCAGACTACCAAGCGAGACTCTACATAGGAGGAGGCAGGCTCTACATTCAGAATTAAACCTCTTGACAACTAAAGAAACTGAACAACTAATTTACAAATCCAGACATCATTATTATGAACATGGAGAGAAAGCTAATAAGCTTTTAGCTCAACAAATTCACAAGCAAGAAGTGCACAACGCAATCTCGTAATCACTAACACGAACGGAGATAAAATCATCGAACACAAAAATATAATGCACACTTTAGAGACTACTATAAATCCCTATATACTACTGAGTTTAAAGAAGACAATATACAATCTAATGCATTTCTGGATACATTACAGATACCACAAATTGACGCTTTTAGTGTGGAGGAACTTGATAAACCTCTGGCATTATCAGAATTACTAGATGCTATAAAGTCACTCCAAGGTGGAAAAGCAGCAGGCCCTGATGGCTACCCTGCAGAGTTTTACAAGAAATTCTCCGCTCAGCTAGCTCCCTCCTATTAGCAACATTTACAGAAGCCAGAGATAACCAATCTCTTCCACAAACCTTTCGCCAAGCACTAATCACTGTCTTTCCAAAACAAAATAAGGACTTATTACAATGTGCATCATACAGACCAATTTCACTTCTGAATAACGACGTTAAAATACTCTCTAAAATCATAGCTAGAAGGATGGAGAAAGTGCTTCCCTCGTAATATCACAAGACCAAACTGGATTTATTAGGGGCCGACACTTATCTTCAAATCTTCGACGCCTGTTTAATGTAATATACTCACCAACTAAATCAAACACCCCAGAAATATTATTATCATTGGATGCAGAAAAAGCATTCGACATGATTGAATGGAAATACCTTTTACTATTTTGGAGAAGTTTGGGTTTGGCCGAACATTTGTGCATGGATTAAATTACTGTATACTAACCCAGAAGCTTCAGTTTGCATCAATAACATTTGCTCAGACTACTTTAAACTAGAACGTGGCACAAGACAAGGATGCCCTTGTCACCACTGCTGTTTGATTGCCATTGAACCACTGGCAATACATTGTCGAAATACTGATCAGATAAAGGGGATTAGCAGAGAAGGACTGGAACAGAAAATCTCATTATATGCAGATGACATGGTACTGTATATATGGACCCAGAAAATTGCCTGCAGTCTTAGCAGCACTCACAGAATTTCAAAAGATCTCTGGTCTCAGAATTAATCTGAATAAAAGTGTACTCTTTCCAGTGAATTCTCAAGCATATAATATTAGATTAGACACCCTACCTTTTATCATTGCAGAACAGTTTAAATACCTAGGGGTAAACATCACAAGTAAACATAAAGCTCTTTATCAACAAAATTTTCGTCTGCATGGAAAAAATTAAACAAGACTTGCATAGATGGTCAACCCTTCATCTCACACTAGCTGGAAGAATTAACACTGTTAAGATGAATATTCTTCCTAAGCTCCTTTTTATTTCAAAACATACCAATATACATTAATAAATCATTCTTTAAGCAATTAGATTCAACAATAACCTCATTTATTTGGAATTCAAAACATCCACGCATCAAAAGAGCGACCCTACAAAGACAAAAGGCAGAAGGCGGCATGGCTCTACCTAACTTCCAGTTTTATTACTGGGCAGCAAATATACAGGCGATAAGAACCTGGACACAAATAGAAGAACATACACAGGCATGGACCGCAATAGAAGTAAAATCCTGCAGTACTTCTTTGTATTCCTTGCTCTGTGCTCCAATAAACACACGTTATCGGCAATACACTAATAACCCAATTGTGCTCCACTCACTTAGAATCTGGAACCAATGTAGAAAGCATTTTAAGACGGAGAAGCTTCTTCTGTGGCACCCTGCAAGAACCACCTCTTTCAACCTTCACAAACATATGCAGTTTTAATATCTGGAAAAATTTGGAATTAACTTGCTTAGAGATCTTTATATAGACAACGTCTTTGCATCCTATGAACAATTACATTCCAAATTTAACATTCCAGCTACACATTTCTTTCACTATCTTCAAATCAGGAACTTTGTTAAACAGAACCTTCCAGATTTTCCTCATCTTGCACCCTCATCCATGCTGGAAAAATTTTGCTCAATTTCAAGGAGTTAGACTCCATCTCTACAATATATAAAATCATTTTACAATCCCTTCCTTTCAAAGATCCAAGAGGACACTGGGAAAATGATCTCTCAATTAATATATCAGAAAAGGAGTGGAAAGTAGCAATGCAGAGAATTCACTCAAGCTCCATATGCAAAGCATACAATTATACAACTCAAAATTATATATCGAGCACATCTGTCTCGACTAAAACTCTCCAAAATGTTTCCAGGGCATGATCCAACCTGCGAACGTTGCAACCAAGCCCCAGCCTCACTGGGTCACATGTTCTGGGCCTGCACCAAATTAACATTATTCTGGACAAAAATTTTAATTACCTCTCAGACAGCCTTGGACTCACAATCCCTCCTAACCCATTAACAGCTGTGTTTGGAGATCTTCCAGAGGGGCTTAAAGTGGAGAAAGACAAACAAATTGTGATTGCATTCACTACACTGTTGGCACGCAGACTTATTCTGATAAACTGGAAGAACCCAAACTCTCCTCTTTTAAGTCAGTGGGAAACTGATGTGTTATATTATTTGAAATTGGAAAAAATCAAATACTCAGTTAGAGGATCCGTAAAGACTTTTTTCAAAACATGGCAGGATCTAATCAGTAATATTTTAAAATAAGTTTATAAAGCACAGAGAATTTATTAATTTAGGTATTTTACAAGCCTTAAATTTTACGCGTTTGGCTTGCTCTCTCTCTCAGGGTGGGGATCGATCTGTTCTTAACTAATTCTTTTTTGTAAAAACTTGATTGCTTTGTATGGATTGTAATAAAATTAATAATAATAAAAAAAAAAGAGAAACGTCACCATACACAGGGTGCAACAGCATTTCAGCATGTTATGCAAAAAGGTAATTAGTTTGGGTATGCCTGCTCTTCTTCTATTTTCTTGAAGCTCGTAAGCATACTTTCTCCATTCGCTTCGCAAAGAAGATGGGAGTTTCGTAAGCACAACATGCACATTAGTATTGTTATTTAATTCTCTGCCTTTCCCTATATCATTCATAGTGTAGAGGAAGGTTGCGTAATCTCACAGGGCCTCCCCATCATTTGGTTTATCTGAGGCCATTTCAATGCTTTGTCGAAATATGCTTCTGCTATGAATAACTCATTGCCATAATATCTATCAAGCTACCTTCTACCTTCTATGTAGCCTGTTCCTGGTGACATTCAGGAACAGCCCTTAGTAGCATATGTCAGGGACCTTCTGTCAAACAGTCAATCAAAACAAAAACTGTCAATGGTCTCGAGACCCGCCCCTTTTTGATGAATGACCCGAAGTCCCGCCCCTTTCCCCACGATGGGTGGATTTGCATGCTGGCCCTGCCCCTTGACACGATTGGTGGATGTGAAGGGAGGCCCTGCCCCCTGGTGGTGGATTGGTGAAAGACACCCTCTCCCCTCCCAGACCCCCTCCTTGAACCCGCCCCTGCACCTGATTGGTTAAGCAAACTGTCAGGGACAGTTTGAAGAATGTCTGCCCCCTCCTTGAACCCACTCCCACCCCATGCCCCCTCCTTGAACCCTGCCCCCACCCACCTGATTGGTTAAGCAAACTGTCAAGAGCCATTTGATGGATGTCTGCCACCTCCTTGAACCCGCCAACACCCCACACCCGCCTGTTTGGTCCTCCTTTCTGTCAAGAGCCATTTGATGGAAGTTATATGCTATGTTTAGGGCGGATGTGATCAGAAAGGCACTGATGATTCCAAAGATCAGTCAAGAAAACTGTTGGAAAAATGGGCAAAACTCTTTTGGAAACAAGGATTTTTCTTATAATGTTTTAAAATTGGACCTTTACAAAGATGCTTTTAGATGCTTTATTTTCTAAAGATGCTTTACTTTCATGTTAAAGCAATTGGTCATTTTACTTGGCTAATGAAAATGTATTTTCGTTCACTAATGCTTTACTGTTTTATTAAGAATTACCTGAATATTTCATAATTAGTTTAAGCAGAAAGAGTGATTAGCTCTGCTATTTTGTGAGCTATACAAGCGTGCTGAGTTGTTGGCTCCCATTTATGAGGTCACTAGCATAAGCTAAAGCTGCTGATTTTAAAAACATGATTTTAGTTCAATGAACTTCGGATGTGCAGAAGAGCGCTTCTTCAATCCCTTGCCTCTAGTTAAACATGCACAACTCACTATAGCCTCCTGGCTCTAAGAGCAGAAGCGTATGAGCTATGAATGAATTTTCAGAGACAAGAAATTTAAATGTAATAAAGGAAAAGTTGTCTTGGAGACAGGATGACCACATCATACCTAGATTACCTTTATCTATACTAATAAAAGGCAAAGCCCTCACTGACTCACTCACTCACTCACTCACTGACTCACCACTAATTTTCCAACTTCCCTTGTAGGTAGAAGGCTGAAATTTGGCAGGCTCATTCCTTACAGCTTACTTACAAAAGTTAGGCAGGTTTCATTTCAAAAATGCAAAAAAATATGAAGTGTGTGATACATACAAGCATATTCATAAGTGCAGCTACTATGGAAACAAAGCACAGGGTGGAAAAAGTCAATGTCCCACTAAAGGACAGTGTAAAAAAAACAACCTGTGCATGCAGTGTGTCACGTCTCAGATAAAGAAGAAAACGAGCTGTTTATTGATGCAGTAAGAAACGAATCGATGAATGAAACCTGTTATCTTTACAACGATTGACAAACACGGTATGTAACTTGAACACAACACATCCTACAAATACGAACCTGATTGAAAGGAATAATGATAATCAAATCCTTGATGACAGCAACACTTAATAACACTCACAAAACAATTACTGTATATTGACAATCATGTTATATATATATATACCCCGGTCTACATACTCTCAAATGGACAAGCCACACACCGTGGCGCAATTGTAGAGGCTTCGCCTCTAGCGCCGACATCCAAGGTTCGATTCCCGAGAGGGATGCACTGAGTATGTACGCGTGCTTCCCGATTCATTTTACCCTCGCATCCCCTTGGTTTGAGACGTATGAAAAAATATGCGGTTAACACAGAATCATGTTACGTTATTTTTAAAATGTTTCCTTTTCTTATCACAAGCACAGCTGAGAAGCTTCGATGCATGTACTCCATAACGCATTAAAAAAAATAACGCATTTAATCACAATTTCAATTCAATTCAAGCAAAGGGGATCTTTTGTCAATGCATGATTTCCTGGTGCATCGATTACATTGATGCACACATCAGAGCTACAAAAATGTTAGAGTCGGAGTAAAGCACGTTCCTACGACTGATCGGGGGAAAATTTCATTTCAAAAGACTACCTGACGGAAGCCTTGATAAAAGCATGGTTTTGTGCACACTGAAAAGCAAGCAAAATTAGAATTAAAATTACTGGGGATCATTGGACTTCTGTGACCGTTAGTAATTCTAATTACATCTAATTATAAAATGTTCAATGATCACGCTGTTTCAGCCAAATGTACAAAATAATTTTGGCTAAGGTTACTCAGAGTTTAAAGATTAAGCTGGTCAAATTACCTTTTATGTTTCTGACCTATTTTTTAAGAAGAAAAACTGCACTTTATGTTGAAATTTTGGTTATTATTATTTAAAGACAATACCATTCTGAAAATGTACTTAAAGTAGTTAAAATACCACTTTATTTTTAAGTCTGCCCAATTTTAGCCAGGGATGATATTTTTGTTTCTGTTTTGAATTGAAATGCAGTTTAAAAGCATTTTTTTTTTCAAAAATTAAAAGAGCTTGCATTTACAATATTCTTGTCCATATCTATTATTTGATTCTGTCGCTCACTAAAGCCCTTTTAAATTAAAAAAGAAAAATTTGCGATTTGTGGCAAATTTTCATGTGTGATTACATACAATTAATCAAGATTAATTATTACACAGCCTCTAATTAATTAGATTAATTTTTTTAATTGAGTCCCACCCCTAATATATATATGTAGATTTGTATAAATATGTGTATATACAGTATATATGTAGATATGTATCTATACTAATAAAAGGCAAAGCCCTCACTCACTCACTCACTCACTCATCACTAATTCTCCAACTTCCCGTGTAGGTAGAAGGCTGAAATTTGGCAGGCTTACTCCTTACAGCTTACTTACAAAAGTTGGGCAGGTTTCATTTCAAAATTCTATGCCTAATGGTCATAACTGGAAGGTATTTTTCTCCATTAACTGTAATGGAGTTGAGCTGCAATGACGTGGGGGGCGGAGTTTCGTGTGACATCATCACGCCTCCCACGTAATCACGTGAACTGACTGTCAACGCAGTGCGTAGAAAACCAGGAAGACCTCCAAAAAGCGCTTAAGAAAACATGCATTATATAATTGAGAAGGCAGCGAAACAATAAGAAGCGAGCGAGTAACATATACTACCATATTCATGAGTGCTGCTACCTCGGAAAGAAAGCAACTTGTAAACCTAAAGTTTAAATTAAGTTCATAGACAGGCTACCGCTGGCATTTCACATGCCCACGGGAATGCGGGATACAAGTTTAATGAGAGGGCGCGGGATATAAGCGAGTTTTGATCACTTTGTAACTAAGTTAAAATTGTAGGTGAAGGGGTGTGCTTATGCAAATTCCGAGAGAGTGTTTGTGGGGGATTGACAGTTAAGGCGGGTGGGGGAGTCACGTCATCATCTCCCCGCCCATTCATCTCATTTCACTCTGAGCTGAGCTCCGCGGCTAACGCCGTCTTCCGAAGCAACTTCGTCACACTGCCACCAAATACTCACAGAAAAATCCACAAGTTAATACACACGCTCTCTCTAGAGTTTCTCCACACTGAATCCTCCAGGCACTACTTACAAAAGGTTACATTAACAATGCGTGTTATGTTATTTTTAAAATCTTTCCTTTTCTTAGCACAAGCACAGCTGAGAAGCTTCGATGCATGTGCTCCATAACGCGTTAAAAAATAATGCATTTAATCACACTTTGCATTACAAGCAAAGGGAGCTTTTGTCAATGCATGATTTCCTGGTACACGATTACATTGATCAAGCATCCCGATTCATTTTACCCTCGCACCACCTTAGTTTGAGAAGTAGTATGAAAAAATATGAGGTTAACACAGAAAAACAGATCACCAATTCAAGCTTTATGAATAATCGATTCGCCATCAATAATTGTTTTGGTAAAGCCATCCTCTTTCCATTTTATAATTTTTCCGCCATTAGCCATGATTAAATGAACGGTAAATAAAGTAAGAGCAAAGCGAGGGTGACTTATTTAGGCAGGCATATATATGACAGCAACACTCATGACAATGTCAATCATGTTACGTTATTATTAAAATGTTTCCTTTTCTTTTCATTACTTCTTTAACACACTACTTCTCGCTTCGCTGGGTATTTTGCTATATATATAATATATGAATTACCTCCAAAGAGCGCTGAGACTTTTGATATCATGAACGTGTGTACAAAAGGGGTCTCCTGCCCAGCAAAAGTCGAGCAGCCAGCGCGTGTGCATAGCTGTGCCAGCCTTTGAGATTTTTTTCATCCTCCCCCTGCGCTATAGCCCAGACAAGTGCAAACACAGGACCCCTTTTCTACACAACGGCAAAATAATATTAAGGTGATTCACACTTTCTTTTGCACGTATACGATTATCAGGTCCTAAACTCGGATTATGAAGACACGCACACGAGTGGAGGACTGACAGTGCCATCACAGCCGATTAATGGCGGGGACTTCTCACCAGTCTACACAAGACCCACCGCGACTATCCCCAAAAGGTGATCATAACGTCAGCGAACACATCTCTCTATACTATATAAAAGAAAAGGCAACTTTCCTTTCTTTACACCTTTTTTCCTTTTATCCCAAACCAAAGCCTTTCTCTCTTAACACTGCAGAGGACACAAAACTAATTTTCTTTAATTGCCGGTAGGCACATTACCAGAGGCACAAATTTGAGCGTTCACATAGAAAATGTAATTTCTATACCACAGCCGTCGTGTAGCGCCTTTCAAAGGGATCTACTACCGAGATGATCCATATACAT
>NC_053165.1:123972900-124072900 GCF_016835505.1 Polypterus senegalus | reverse complement strand
GAGCCCTTTTAAGTCACTGAATGCAGCCCCGCTTTATCAGACCATACCACCGTATTAGGAGCTCTTTTCTTTGTCAAGTCGGTCAAGGCGCGCGCTCTCGGAGAAGCGAGGCACAAACCGGCGGTAGTACCCGGCCAAACCGAGAAAGGATTGGACTTGCCGCTTGGTTTTGGACGGGCCAGGCCATTATGGCTTGCAACTTGGAACACTGTGGCCTCACAGTACCCGCCCACTAGGTAGCCCAAATATTTGGCTTCCTCAACCCAAGTAACATTTCTTGGGGTTGATGCGGAGCCCGGCCCCTCCCAATGTCCGTAATACTGCTGTGACCTGCTGTATGTGCTCCTTCCAGGTGCTGGAATAGATGACAACGTCATCCAGATAGGCAGCACAGAACGAGTTATGGGGCGGAGCACTTTGTCCACCAGACGCTGAAAAGTCGCAGGCGCCCCGTGTAACCCGAATGGAAGGACACGATACTGCCAGTGTCCGCTAGGAGTGCTAAACGCGGTTTTTTCCTTCGCGGACTCCGTTAAAGGAACCTGCCAGTACCCTTTGTCATGTCAAGTGTAGTCAAGAATTTGGCTGGTCCCAGTCTCGAGGAGGTCGCCCACGCGAGGCATGGGATAAGCATCAAATCGGAAACTTGGTTGAGCCGACGGAAGTCATTGCAAAACCTCCAACTGCCGTCAGGCTTAGCAATCAAGGACGATGGGGCTGGACCAGGGACTACTACTTTCCTCGATCACTCCTAGTGCCAGCATTCGCTTGATTTCCAGTTCCACTTCTACTTTCTTTGCCTCCGGGAGTCTGTAGGGTCGCTCACGGACGATCACCCCCGGGTCAGTCAATATGTCGTGCGCAATCAGAGAGGTCCGACCTGGCTGTTCACTTACCACCTCTGGGACCGAGCGGATAGCTGCTTCGAGCTCCTGTCTCTGTCTGGGAGATAGCTGTTCGCCAAATTAAGGGCACTTACTTCGCAAGAGAGCAGGGCTGTCCGGAGGAGGGATCGGGATCCCTCTCCTTCCACGGTTTCAGCAGGTTTACATGATATATTCGCTCAGCTGGTCGGCGATTGGGCTGTTTCACCAAATAGTCGACCAATCCCTTCCTCTCCTTAATTTCGTAGGGGCCTAGCCAATGTGCGAGCAGTTTAGAGTGTGAAGTAGGAACCAATACCATGACGCGATCCCCCGGTTGGAACTCCGGAGAGTCGTGCCACGGTCATACAGGCGGGCCTGTGCTGATTGTGCCTCCTCGATATGACTTTTTAGTATAGGTCTTATTACATCAAATCTATCGCGCAAATTGGGCGATATACTCCAAAATGTTAGTGGAGGGCTGTGCCTCCCCTTCCCAGCCCTCTTTTAAAATATCTAATAAGCCCCGGGCTGTCTTCCGTATAGTAATTCAAAGGGAGAGAACCCGTAGAGGCTTGAGGGACTTCCCGGTAGGCAAAGAGGACAAGGGGGAGGAGTTGGTCCCAATTCCTCCCATCCTTGCTGACTACCTTACGTAGCATTTGCTTGAGAGTTTGATTGAATCTCTCCACTAGCCCATCGGTTTGAGGATGATACACTGAGGTTTTTAAATGCTTTATTTTCAGTAACTTGGCAGTCTCCTTGAACGTTTCCGAGGTGAAAGGCGTTCCTTGGTCCGTCAGGACTTCTAGGAATGCCCACCGTGAAAAGACTCCTACTAGTTCCGTGCAATATTTTTAGTGGTAGCCGGCGCAATGGAACGGCTTCAGGGAATCGGGTTGCATAATCCACGAGGACGAGTATATATTTATATCCTCGGCTGAGGGCTCCAGGGTCCTACTATATCCACCCCAATCCTGTCAAAGGAACGTCAATAAGGGAAGGGGAATCAGAGGAGCACGGTCCTTCCTAGGAATTTGCCGCAGTTGACACTCCGGCAGGAAATGCAAAAGCGGCGAACCTCCTCATTAATCCCCGGCCAAAAAAAACGGAGCTTAATGCGCTCTAATGTTTTATCGGAGCCGAGATGGCCTCCAAGAAGGTGAGAGTGGGCTAACTCGCAAACCTGCCGCCGTAGGTCCGCGGGACTAGCAACAACTTCGGACCTTCCCTCATGTTCAGCAACCCGATACAATAATTCATTATCCATGACAAAGTGAGGTCCCTGTGGCATGGGCAAATCGCGCGTTGGCGTTAACGAGAACCACTGCATTCTTTATGTGCTTCAGAGAGTCGTCATTCCACTGTTCTCTCTTGAAAGAAGCCGGAGTCGCTCTAAACTGAAAGTGCAACTCAGAGAGCGGGTCCGGTCTGACCTCAGGGGCGGAGAATCCTCCTCGCTGCCGGGCGCTAGTGGATGACGTAGTAGCCCGCGACGGTCCGGGAGTATCTTCGTCACTCTCTTGGCCTACCGCCTCACTCCCTGTCGGCTGATTACACGGTGTGGAAGCAGCTTGAGATGAGTCTTTATCATCTATAACGAGGCCAAAAGCTTTTCGGGGAATGCTTTCTAAACTACCGCGGTTACTGTCAGACCAGTCCCGCCCGAGGATTACGGGAAACGGAGGATCCGGGTGTACCGCTACGTAAGCCGCCGAAGGGTTCCTCCGAGACACACGTAACACCGAGCGGTATTGTACGAGCGGATATCTCCGTGTATACATTTTAGACTGGTCTTTTTCTTAATCCATTGTTGCGGTAGAACAAACGGCGAAAGCAACGACAGACACGTTACTGCCGGAATCAAACAGCGCTGTTACCCTATGTCCATTAATAATAAGCTCTCCCGTATGTTTATCCGCCAGGGGATTGCTAAGGGCACACAAACAACCCCGCCATTGTCCCCTACGGTCCGCCTTGTTCCCCGACAGGTCGCAAGCCAGGCGGCCCGGCGACTTCGGAACAGGCTCTGGATTGCGTGGAGGGGACTGCTTCAGTGGGACATAACTCCCGGGTAGTCCACAAAGCAGCTGTTCTGCCCTCCCAGGTTTCACAGCCGGCCTTGGTGTTTTTAGGAGCTGTAGTAGCTCGTCCATTGAATGAAATTCGCCCCAGGCCGGCTGGGCAAAGTCCTGGGGTAGGTGTTGTAGCAGCAAAAACAGGCCACTTGCTGCACTATTTGTAAGGGGCTTAATTCAAATGGCGTAGCCACTCCCCACCTGCTGCCAGAGAGCCATAGCCTGCTCTGACAGCCCTTTACTGGGTTAAACTCCCAGTTTATATTTCTTTACCTGCTGGCCTGGGGATAACCCATCATTAACAGGGACCTTGGTCCCGATGGGCGGCTCGGCTTTCCTGCCCAGGAAAGCATACTGAGCTACTCGTGTGTGTTCCCCAGAGGCCAGCCCACGCCTGTGGGTCCCCTCTACTTTCTCCACGAGATGGGTTGTTAGCCCCGGGTTATGCTCGTGGAGCAGAGCCTGCACCGCGTCCTTCCTGACCCCCGGCACTCCCTGCCCCAAACTCGGCCCGGTACTCACCCACCTGGTTCCTTGTAAGGTCGTGTCCCGGTTCTTCAGGGACACCATCCTGCCGACTACGCCACTGTAATAAGTAGAGACTTGAGGCGTGAAAAGGTTTGGGGCAGCCACCCGTTTAATTCGGTTTCCTGGCTGCAAACTCTTTGAGACATCATAGTCAAGTTTACACAACAGAGTCCAAAACAGAACTGCCTGCCTAAGCAAGGTAGTGAGCTTTATAGCTCAGAGGGCGGAAATGATGTCGTCCTCTGGGCCAGAACTGGAAGTGACATCACCCTTGGGGCCGGAACCGAAGTGACCTCATTCTTGGGGCCGGAACCGGAGGTGGTGTGTCCTTCCTGGAAATGGCGGCTCCTGGTGGGATTTCCCGGGTAAGACCTGCAGAGAACTCAGAAAGAGCGTCAGCGTACCCCGCCCCCCCCGGGCAGATGTATAAACAGTATTGTCTAAGCCCTTCAGCTGCTTCCCATGCACACGTGTGTGACAATATATATATATATATGATGTGTATATATATATATGTTTATATATGTGTGTGTGAGTGTGTGTGCGTGTGTGTATATATATATTGTGGACTTGAACCCGGACACAGACAGGCGGACATCTTAATTTAACCCAACACACTTTTATTTACAGTTATATTTACAATGATGACACCAGTGCCTCCAGCACCGTTCCCCCAAATGCCCAGGCCACACAGTCAAAATGCCTCTATCTCCTGGCCGCCTCCAGTCCCCTCTCCAGCTCCGTCCCTCTTCCACTCGACTTCCGCCATTGACTGAAGGGAGGCCACTTAAATAGGAACCCGGATGGGCTCCAGCTGCTTTCTGGCACTCCTCCGCAGACACGGCCAATTGTGGCGGAAGTGCTGGCTGCGCACCCGGAAGCCGTCCGGGTGTCTCCTGTCGTCTTCAGGGATATCCAGGCACTGGGGCACCGCCTGGCGGTGGCCAAGGGTCCCTACAGGGCTGGGCTTCCAAGCCCTTTACCCAAGGCCCCCAACATAACCAGGGCGGACGCCCCCTCGTGGTCTGGAGGAGGCACAAGCATGTTACGTTATTTTCAAAATGTTTCCTTTTCTTTTTCATTACTTCTTTAACACACTCCTCAAGCAACGCAAAAAAGGGTCACCTGGAAAAAACAAAACATCTAGCAATACCAGGTTGTGTGGCATTCACACTTTATTTTGCTTTTGTTTTATGGCACTGTGTATTTGACCTATAATACTTTTCTCTTTCCTGTTATGGAGCTCTGTCTAATTACCTGAAGGTACAGGAATTGGGAAGTGATGAACTATTTTGGTAAGAATATGTTTTAAGGTCTACATAAGTAAGAGTATAAAACAAAAATCATAATTGGGCTTTTCTGTTTTTAACTTTTTAATTAAAAATAGTAAAATGTTTTCTATTTATCACCTGTGTTAATAGAAGTAATTTTAGGTTTTTGAGTAGACAGAAAATATCAAAATTTTGTGTTAGTGTAACAGTGAGTGCTTTTACATGCACATACAAAACTGGGATAAGGTAAATAACCAGGCTAAGGTAGAAACCTGCTTTCTTATAAATCTCAGTTTAAATGCACAAGTGTATTTACAGAGTTTTCCTTTGTCAAAAGGCTACTATGTTATAGAAATGAGCTAAGCAAAAAAACTAAAAAATCATCACTGACCACAGCAAATCCAAAAACACACATGGAATCTGTCTCTCTTGTGCAGTGTGGGGTTACTTTTAAAAATACCGTAGATCCCGGAATACAGGCCGACCCGGTATATTAGCCGAACCCCTTCTCTACCTACTAAATTACATGTATTTGCCGATGACCGGTATTTAAGCCGACCCCCTTCTCCAAGCAAAATTTTCTAAATTTCCTTAAAAGTGTCTCTTCGGGTATATTTATAATGTTTATCAGCAAGAATTTGAGACTGCCGGCATTTTTGATATATAATATAATGTGCATAATTTACCAAAACACCAATAATTTTCTAATGTACTAACCAAAAAATTATAAAAAGTGCCTAGCCTACTTCGATTAAGCTAGGAGCATGGCGCCATGCATGGTCGCAGCAGCTCAGGGCTCTCCTTTTCAGTGCACTTTTTTGTTGTTTTTGTACTTTTTTTTTTGTCTTTGTTTGTGCACGATCGGTTCGGCGAACATCCGCTACACCATTCAGAACCTTATAGACATCAGTGTCCAGAGCCAGACATCTGTTTCGAGTGTTTTTCATCACACGTACAACATCCCAGACAATATAGCGAGACCAGCGGGCTCTCCGTGGATTGTTGTCGGGTCTAGGAGACGACACAGACGGAGGAGGGAAAGAAAGCAGAAGCGGGCCGCAGATCCGGCGTTATGCTAAAGCTAAAAAACAACCATACAAGCCCTATACAGAACTTTTTTCTGCACTGAAGGAGCTGCTTGTAATCTCATTGTAGATGCGTATAGTGACAATAAAAGGCATTCTATTCATACTGTACTCACCATTTAATTTGACATCTTTGGGCTGCAGGAAGAGAGGAGATATTTCCACACAATGTCCATCTTCGTTTCGATTGCGAACGCTTACTTTTACCTTCTCTTCCTTCCTTAGCAATTATGTGTCTTGCTTGCATGGTCTTAATGAATTATATATATAGGTAAATCACTGCAATGACGGAAATTACATCCACAAAACACATGTATCTGGACTCCGACTGACACTACTAACGCTCTCGGTTGTTAGTTTACAATCGAGCAAGCGGATACACGTGACCGCATCCGTTTCGTAACGCAAGATGTTGATCGTAAATCAAAACAAAAAATTTCATTTTAAACTTCCCGATAATTTATTATAAATTTTATTAATAAAATCAACAACTAAAACACTTTTTTGAATAAATTCTTTATTTAATTTAAAGTACCGGCATGCAAAGTTACTTCTTCATCTGAAAGATGGCTCTGTGGTTTAGTCATTATTTACTTCCATTATTCATTGGCAAAACCAGCATTGCGCTAAATCTTGAATCTGAAATGATACTCGTTGTATAAACCGACCCCCAAACTCCAAGCCAAAAATCTAGGACGAATTTCTCGGCTTATATAACGGGATCTATGGTAAATTATTTTACTCAGATGTCCAAAATCACCCGGATTTGGGGTTACTGGTCTGTATCAAAATAATTACATTTAGTGAAATTAATTAAAACACCATTACAGTAAGTTCTTGGAGTCTGTCTCTAACCGGTTGTCCAAATGTGAGTTTATAAAGCAAAAATATTTCATTATCTCAGCCTTTTAAAAACAGGTGGCTCCGTACAGAGAGAGTCAGTTTCAAATGATTATGCATTTCACAAGCGGGGCCCTTCTGTAAGTAGTTCAGAATACTTTCATTATGTCAGAGCTAATGCACAACCTGCCTGCGCTTTTAAGCCACTCCTGAATATTCTCAGAGGAGAGGACCCTGTTTGAATTTTCAGACGCCGAGACAAAAACTACTTGATTGTAGTTCCAGTAAGAACAGTATGCTGCTATGCTAACAACAAGCCATGGATTACAAGTGACACCAAAGGCCTTTTGAACCAGAAGAAAAGGGCTTTTAAAGACGGTAATCAGCATGAGCTCAAGTGTGTGCAGAAGGAACTCGGAGTCCAGCTCAGGACAGCGAAAGAGCAGTACAGGAGAAAGCTGGAGCAGAAGTTGCAGAACAACAGCATGAAGGAAGTGTGGGATGGGATGAAGATTATCACTGGCTGCAGCTCAAAGCGGGGTGCCACCATCGAGACCACCACTCTCACCTTGGAGTACTGCATCCTCCAACCATCCTTCTGCTGATACCAGCATAGGTGAGACATCCGCACCCACAATTACAGCAGCCCATGTGAGCAGAGAGCTGAGAAGACTTCGTGCCAGCAAAGCAGCGGGTCCAAATGGTGTATCGCCACGACTGCTGAAGTCCTGTGCGTTGGAACTGGGGAGTCCTCTACAGCGCATATTCAACCTGAGCCTGGAACAGGGGAGACTCCCAAGTCTTTGGAAAACATCTTGCATCACCCCAGTCCCAAAGATATCACGTCCTAGTGAGCTGAATGACTTCCGGCCTGTTGCTCTGACGTCACATCTGATGAAGACCATGGAGCGGCTGCTGCTTCACCACCTGAGGTCACAGGTCCACCACGCCCTCGACTCTCTGCAGTTCGCATACCAGGAGAAGGTGGGAGCAGCGGATGCCATCATCTATATGCTACACCAATCCCTCTCCCACTTGGACAGAGGCAGCGGTGCTGTAAGAATTATGTTTTTGGACTTCTCTAGCACCTTCAGCACCATCCAACCTCTGCTCCTTAGAGACAAGCTGAATGAGATGGGAGTAGACTCACACCTGGTGGCATGGATCGTGGACTATCTTACAGACAGACCTTAATATTTGTGTCTTGGGAACTGCAAGTTTGACACTGTGGTCAGCAACACAGGGGCGCCGCAGGGGACTGTACTTTCTCCGGTCCTGTTCAATCTATATACATCAGACTACTAATATGACTCGGAGTCCTGCCACGTGCAAAAGTTCGCTGATGACACTGCTATTGTGGGCTGCATCAGGAGTGGGCAGGAGGAGGAGTACAGGAAGCTAATCAAACACCGTGTTAAATGGTGCGACTCAAACCACTTACACCTTAACACCAGCAAGAATAAGGAGCTGGTGGTGGATTTTAGGAGGCCCAGGCCCCTCATGGACCCTGTGATCATCAGAGGTGACTGTGTGCAGAGGGTGCAGACCTATAAATATCTGGGAGTGCAGCTAGATGACAAATTGGACTGGGCTGCCAATACTGATGGTCTATGTAAGAAAGGTCAGAGCCGACTATACTTTCTTAGAAGGTTGGCGTCCTTCAACATCTGCAATAAGATGCTGCAGATGTTCTACCAGACGGTTGTTGCAAGTGCCCTCTTCTACGTGGTGGTGTGCTGGGGAGGCAGCATAAAGATGAAAGACGCCTCATGCCTGGGCAAACTTGTTAAGAAGGCAGGCTCTATTGTAGGAGTAAAGTTGGACAGTTTAACATCTGTGGCAGAGCGACGGGCATTAAGCAAACTCCTGTCAGTCATGGAGAATCCACTGCATCCACTGAACAGTGTTATTTCCAGGCAGAGGAATAGCTTCAGTGACAGACTGCTGTCACTGTCTTGCTCCACTGACAGACTGAGGAGATCGTTCCTCCCCCACACTATGCGATTCTTCAATTCCATCCGGGGGAGTAAATGCTAACATTACTCAAAGTTATTGTCTGCCTTTACATGCATTTTTATTACTATTTAATTTAATATTGTCTTTTTTGTATCAGTATACTGCTGCTGGATTATGTGAATTTCCCCTTGGGATTAATAAAGTATCTATCTATCTATCTATCTATCTATCTATCTATCTATCTATCTATCTATCTGATTGGATTACCTGTTTCGGTATGAAAAAAACTGCTATTGTTTGCTTCAGTCCTATGAATTTGTACATTAATCGTCGTACGTAGATAGAAATAAATGCTGCATCTTATATTATACGCACACACTAATGCGCTCATGGATGCACGCACTTGAGAATCAACTTGGAAATATTAATATTAAGGATAAAATATAAGGATTCAGCCATCCGTTTTTTAAAAACATATTCGTTTGCCGCATATAATAGATAGACAGATAGATAGATACTTTATTAATCCCAAGGGGAAATTCACAATAATAATAATCAGAATAATAATCATGAATAGGGCTTACCGTGATCCTGGAGAATAGTCTGCATGAAGAATAGTTATATTTCATTTCGTCCTATCCAAAGATAAAATAAATAATTTTTCTAAGAAGTTCATATAGACGCTGGGGGCTATGTGCTTTGGAATAGGTTGAAAAAATGGCCGACATATTCGTGGCTTGCCAAAGAGTGTTTTAAAGGCCTTTCTCTATCACCAGACAGCCCGCAAAGAATTCCTCAGCAGCATGGGAGCAGGTTGGGTGGGAGAGTACATTTCTGGCATCAGTCACCGGTTGCTCTGACCCCCCCCAGCTGAAGTGTGAACCAACACCCCCTCCCCATTAGCTTCATGTAAGCGACACATTTTTTGAAAAATGACCTCCGTGTGCTTGAAAGGTACTTTAAAACGGCTCTTATCTATCCCCAGATGTACGATCATTATACAGCCAAGGGTAGATATTTTTTAGACGTCTCAAACATGATTTAAAAGGAAACTGCCACATATTATTTAACTGTGTGTGATTTTTAAAATCCCTTAACTCTAAAAGTGAAGTACAACCTTTAAATCTCATGTACTGAGGGGCAGCACGCGAGCTAGAAAGCTCCGTGTGGCCAGCAGAGTTGGGAGATTACACAGACACCTGTTGACCAGCAGGCAAGCTCGCAGAGGCTAACCCAGTGGGGGATGGGTACTCAAAACAGGCGACAAGCGGTCTGCGCGGGGGGCTCAGCCAGTGTCTGTGCTCTGAGAGCCGCAGGAGCGGACGTGCGCAGATCCTGACTTTCCTTTCTGTGTGTAGAGAGAGAGAGAGCAGGGCTGTAGGCTGAAAGCTGACTGGGGCTGAGAAATACCATTTGGTCTTTCTCTCTGGGAAACCTGCTTCACTGGGAAACCTGATTCAGTGTTGCTTGAGGATTTTCTGTGAGATGGAAGATTCAGCTGTTGGATGCTTAGAACTTTCTGTGAAAAGATTTTCAGAGAGATGAAGAAGGCGGCTTGACTTGGATAAAATAAATGCGGTTTACAAGTGATAAAGCAAAGGTTAGATAGATATTTTAAATAATAGATACAAGGGTTCTTACATAAAAAGCAGTATAAGCAGGAGCGGCTATAAGGTAGCTCGGCCCGGCTGGAACACTTGGGCCGCGGTAATAGATTCCATTTCCTTCTCACAGTCTTTAGAACCGAAGAAAATGCTTCTCTTTTTTATACAGCACTTTCAGAAGGACTTTCAGAAGGGAGAACACGTCCTCCGGAGAGGAGACTGGGAAGTGTGGGGAGGCCAGCCATCAGGTGCTGCCTGACCGGGGGCCAAGGCAGGTCCTTCAGGCTGGGGGCATGTAGGGCGGGCCAGCAGGGTATGGATAGGAACGTGCTCGGATTTGTGCTCGGGAGAGGGGGGCTGGGAAGTGGGGGGCCAAGGCAGACCCTGGGCATGTCTGGGCTTGTTTTCGGGAGAAGGGGGCTGGGAAGTGGGTGGAGGTGGTGGTGGGTTCAAGGAGGGGGCAGACATCCATCAAATGGCTCTTGACAGAAAGGAGGACCAAACAGTGGGTGTGGGGTGTTGGCAGGTTCAAGGATGGGGCAGACATCCATCAAATGGCTCTTGACAGTTTGCTTAACCAATCAGGTGGGGGGGGGCGGGTTCAAGGAGGGGGCATGGGGTGGGAGTGGATTCAAGGAGGGGGCAGACATCCATCAAACTGCCCTTGACCGTTTGCTTAACAAATCAGGTGCAGGGGCGGGTTCAAAGAGGGGTCTGGGTGGGGACAGGGTGTCATTCACCAATCTACCACCAGGGGACATCTACCAATCGTGTGAAGGGGAGGGGCCAGAATGCAAATCCACCCATCCCGTGGAGGGGATGGGAAAAGGGGAGGGACTTCTGGTCATTCATCAAAAAGGGGTGGGGCTTAAGGTCATTAATCATTTTGACTGACAGTTTGACAGAAGCTCCCTGACATATACTACTGCCCTTAATCATATCTTCAGGAGAACCTCTGGTATACTGAATCAGTCCAACTTATCCTGAGGGTTCTCTAACACATCCCTACAGCGCGATCAAAGGCTCTAATAAAGTCTGTATTAGCCAATGGGAATCAAGGGACCTGTCCATGTGGTACTTCATCATGGGGTACAGGAGGTACAGGAGGTGAAGGAACATCATTTTGTTTATCATTTAGTTGGGCTAACACTTTAGCAATTTGAGTGACTGTCTTCTGATTTTCGACTTGATTCTACGCTTGTGCATCCAATATATAATTTCTGGAGCTCTGAGTGTCGGTCCTTACGCTAGTTGTGGGTTGTCGCTGCCTTTCTGCTGTTAACTTTGAGCTCTTGGAGCTTTTATAGGATTCTATCGAGTGTCGATTGTTCAGCTAACACTGCTGAAGAATATGATGATGCCGAAGCACTTAGCTGGGATGACAAGCCACATTTTCTACTGAGAGCACGCTTCAACTGAGAGGTCTGTGAAACTCTGGATTCTATGTGATCTCGGTCTTGCAGTTGTAGCTCTTTGAATTGATTAACAAACTGTCAGCTGGGTGAGCTAAAAGGCTCTTCCTATCTTTAAGCCATGCTGCTGTAGCATTACTAAATTCATTCCAGATCTTAGAGCTTTCTGCGAATGTCTATCTTTTCCTTGCTGGAAGAAATAAAGAAGGAACAGCATGATGTAGAAGCTGCTGTACTCCAGATTAACAGGGGCCAGCGAAATATCCGACAGAGCACATGCAAGAAGACGGTGATTAGAAATGAATGAATAAGAAATGTTGTTGCACGCTATCAAGAATTTAAGGATAATGGTCAGGTTTTACTCTACCTAAAAAGTTAGGGGTATAATTTTGTACTGTCTGCATAATAAACTTTGTTCCACAACTATGTGAATTTTGTTTTAACACTTTTTGTATTCTAAATATCATTATCATAAAGGATTAGCAATTTTGGTTACAGAAGATAATGTAAGATAGAGTTTGTTTCATCTGCAGAATAAAGTTCATTCGTCAATTATATAAATTTATTTTAAACATTTTAAATCACATTGGCATTTAAATATCATTAAAAAATCTCTTTGAACCTAACTATTACCTAACTGGTAAAGGATGTCGGCGAGTTGTCTTTTTGCCAAATTGTCTTTCGCCGAGTTGCCTTTTCGCCAAGTTGTCTTTTGCCGAGTTGTCTTTTTGCCAAATTGTCTTTCGCCGAGTTGTCTTTTTGCTGAGTTGTCTTTCACCGAGTTGTTTTTTCACCAAGTTGTCTGTTGCCCAGCTGCCCCTTTACGAATTACCATAACTAACAAAGAATTGTCTACCTGTTTAGTAGGACTGAAACCAATTTAAGACACTGCCAAAGAGGCCCACCCACTGACTAAGGTGATTTTTAAGAATATTGGATCATTGGTATCAAATGCTGCACTCAGATCTAAGAGGATAAGAAGATATAAACGGCCTCTGTCCGCATTTACCCGCAAGTCATTTACTACTTTAACCAGTGCAGTTTCTGTACTGTGATTTGTTCAAAAACCTGACTGAAACTTCTCAAGAATAGCATTTTTAATGAAGTAATCATTTAGCTGCATAATGACTGCCTTTTCTAGAATATTACTTAAGAAAGGCAGGTTAAAAATATATCTAAATTTGTCAAAAACAGAAGAGTCAAGATTATTTTTCTTGAGCAAAGGGTTAACAACAGCAGTCTTAAGACAATCTGGGAAGACCCCCGTATCTAATGATGAATTTACTATATCAAGAACACTACCAATTAGCACATCGGATACTTCTTTGAAAAAGCTTGTTGATATTGGGTCAAGGAGGCAGGTGGAGGGTATCAGTTGAGAAATTATTCTGTATAGATCGGGTAAATCTATTCTGGTGAAAGAATTTTATTTGCTTAAAATGGAATACAGGGATTTAATAGGATCAGCTTTGGGGGATGTACTACAGTATATTATTTCTAATATTAAGTTTTTGTTTCACTGAAAGTTTTTTGGAGGCATTCCTTTGAGTGACCTGGGTTTAGCAAATGATCAATAGTAGTCTGTTGGGTATGAGGGACAATCGAGGCAGCTGCAAGTGGTGGTCATTCTAAAGCCACCATACACCATGATTTTGGGACAGGACTGGCACCAAAAGAAAACCCAACAGACCCACACTGCCTGATAGACTGATGAGCCTGACAGTGGACAAAGGCCACCCATCCAGGGGAGAATCCTAGCTATGTAAGAAGACAGATAAAGACATCTAACCAGGTGCGACCTTGCAGACCTTAACCGGGGGGTGAAGGGGGTGGGGGGTAAAGGGGGTGGGGGTGGGTGTTACAATGAAACGACTACAGCCAAGTGGGGCCATCAGAAGACACTGCAGACCCACTACACTACCTACAGCTTCAGTTTCACAAACTGCCCGCTCCTTTAAACACAAGCAGTGGATTGAGGATTTACTGAAGCATGCAATGAACACAGAAGCTGCATAAAATGAACAGCCTACCGTCATGTCCACATCATCCCTTGTTCAGGCCCCACCAAAGTTTTCTGAGGGAAACTACAGAAAGACTAATATGTATGGCCTTAGACGTAAACTTCAAATCACGTATCAGTCATATTACTGGTACTGCATTTTTTTCCATTTAAGCAACACTGCAAAACTTAGGCCTTTAATAATATTGCAAGATCCTGAGACATTAAATCAAGCTTTAATTTTTAGCCTTTTACATTTCTGTAATGCATTCCTGACACAACTACCTAAAACACATTAATTGGATGCAATTAGTTCAGAATGCAGTACCCAAACTCTTACCAGAAAAATAAAATTTAAGCACATCTGTCTAGTATTAACATCATTACACTGATTACCTGTCTTTTAAAATTGACTTTAAAATGTTCCTAATGGTATATAAAACTCTAAATAATCTTGCTCCTACCTATATTGTGTAGTTGCTATTCCACTATATTCCAAGTCATAGCCTTAGATCTTCTAATAGTGGTCTGCTTTTTATTCCAAGAGATAAGCATAAAAGAAGTAGTGAGGCAGTGTTTTGTTCTTATTCACCAAAATTGTATTCACCATCTGATTAAAGCAACATGATACTCAAATGAAAGAATACTGCAACTTTCTACAAACCCACTGCATTGAGTACTCAAGGACGAAACCTAAAAAGCATTGGTTTAAATACCCTTATATTAGGTAGGATGCCAAGCGGGGGCTGGAACCCTTGAAAATTTTGTTTTTTCCTCATGCTTCTAATACATGGAGTTAAAAAAAATCTGTCATTCCTGACCATCTGGCATTATCATTGGACTCTTCTTTAGAGACTTAAAAAAATGATTTAATATATATAGGCTCTGCTTTTCTACTAATTATATATCTATTTTATGTAAGTGCATACTGATTTATTTTTATACTAGCCATGGTAACTGTCAAAGACTGGTAATAGAATAATTTTTAAAAATTGCTGTCTCTTGCCCTACGTGTATCTTCAGCTCCATTCCTCTGTATTTAACTAGTGCTCATAACATGGCGCTCTTTCTCTAGAGTGTGTTTCCGTTAAGTCTACTTCTCACACTCTGTCATTATTTTCAAGGCACCTTTCTCACCAACTGTCTGGTTTTGTACTTGCCATCTTTGAAGGCAAATCTTACACTCATACTATTTTTTTTGTTGCTTCACTAAAGTCAAACTGACAAATCAGATTGCTTAGAGGGACTGAACATGCAGACCTTAATTTTTTGTTATATAGTTGATGCTCTTTATTCAATAATTCTCTTATCTAATATGAATTTGTTTTTATTTTATTACACATATTTCTTTGACATCTTGTAAAGTACTTTGAGTTACATTCTAGGTATAACAATGTTGTTGTAGTTGATGTAATGTCAAAGCTCACAATCACCCAAACTTGAATACGCAGTAAATAAGAATAGCAAATAGCATAAAAGTATGTAATAAATGTATGGAGAGGGACAGATTATGCTATTTCAAAGATAAGAATGATATAGATAGCCATCAAAGTACAGTATGGCACATCAAATATTAAAAACAAAGAGACTATGAGCCATATAAACTATAAAAATCTATTTTGAGAGGAGACAGAGTAAAGGATCCAATATTTAAAGATATTGTTCTGGCACCGGTTATTCTCACAAAAAAAAAAAAGAAAATCAAAAATAAAGAGATACAAATTATTTTTAAAAATAAAAACATACCAGGTTTAGTTTTTTAACAAGTTTGCAGAGTCTGGGAACGCTTGTCCAGCTATTCCAATAAACTTTGCCTGTGTTCAGAATAGGGCCAGCTCAGTAAATGTAGGAAGAACATCTTGTATTGCTTCATTGACAAATTACTTTCACGATCTTGGTGATTTTTCCACCTTAACATTTTCAAAAATGAAATCTCATTACTGTGCAAAGTGACAAGTAATTGTTGTGAGCAAAATGCAATCACCTGACAAGTAAGTTGAAAAAATTTTGACTGGTGATGCATAAGAGGTTTCAAATACAGGTTTTGTGGGGCAGTAAATTTCAAAATTAGATTTTTGAATTATTATGTACAATAATGGTAAATTGTCTGCAATGTCTCCTCCATTTGGCACGATTTGGACTCTGCAATCGCGTAGTAATAACGCTAGGAAGAAGAAGATGTACTATAATTGTAAAGAAAGCCATCAGCTTCTCAAAGCTAACATTAGACCACTTGAGTATCCTGTCATTAAATTTCATTGTGTGGTGATGAGTTGCTGAGCATGCTGATTGTTCTCAGTCTCAATTCATGCAAAATCATCACCTTCTTAAATTTCACTAGAAGAAGAATCTATAAACCTGTCACTGGCCACTTCTGAAGAACACACTTTACACTCTGATAGTCTGTACGTTGCTGTCCCACTGCATCCCTCTGTCAGCTGCTGCTCACTAGAGATGTGTAATCAGAGATAACAGTGTGCGTGCGATTACCAGTAAAGAGGTTAAAGAGGACTGTATGTGCCATTCTAACAATAGGAATATTTCTCTGAAAAATAAAGTACTAATAAGTTTTTCATACCTCTCGATTAATTTCAGGGCCTTTGTTGCCCGTGTGGACCTGGGCTATAGAATATAACCATGCATGATTGTTTCTGCAACTAGTTTGCTACTAAGACAAAGAGTGCATTTCTTAAGTTTCATCAACTAGCTATTTTATAACATTAAATGAAAACTAAATTAATTTAACTTTCTAAAAAAAAACTAAAATGGAAATGCTCAAATGTTCATCAAAGTAAACTGAAACTAAACTGTAAATGAATTGAGAGGTGAAAATATTATAGAAATAAAACTAAAAAATGGAACTAAATAAATTTATTATAGACCTGCACCTTTTTGAATTTTTATTCAATAAAAGGCTGTATTCACACAAACATGACGACAGAGCATACAGAATGATCAGAGAAAGGCAGTTCCATGTTGAAAAGAAACATTAAAGGCATCCAGTTCATTAGACACTGAGAAACATTTCATTTGCAGCTATTTATTACAATTATATAAAAATTAAGATCTGTGTTTGAACTGATACATCCTGACAAGCAATCTTTAAAGAGCAATCAAAGACAAATTTGTGAACAATGGATGGTATTGTGATTCTATTAGTTTCTGATTTTCATGTAACTCTTATTAATTGGCAGCACATGCCTTAAAACTCATTGTCAGTCTATATAAAAACACAAGAGGTGCTTATTTTCTGAAAACTAAAGAAGAAAGACAACTTGCCTGAATGGAAATCAGTAAATTGCTAGACACTAATGAAAAATAGGTAGAAAGTAGAAAATGTACATATTACACATACAATCAGTAAGTAAAAAAGAAATATTTAAGAAAATAAGTCTACTTTAATAGAACACATTTTAACTAGTTGGTGCTGTGACTTTTCTTTGTTCAAAATAAGATCTTCTAAACATTGCTGTGTATTTATAATTTGAGCTTTCCTTAGTGTTTGTTTCTTACTTTTGGGCAAGATAGTTGCTGAACCCGGCATGTCTGATGTTGCTTAGTTTTTTTCTTGCTTGTCAGCCTCAATTATTTACATAAAAATATGGTAATCTGCAACTGTAATTTATCTCGATTTTCCGTATATGCAAGAAGCAATTCCCAGAAGTGTTTATCTAGCAAGTTTAAATTATGTAACTATAGAACAGTGATGTCCAGAGCCAGTAAGCAAATCTTATGAGACGGACTGAGGTAGCTAATTTGTTTAGAAAATTATAGATTGTAAAACCATGATTCACAATGCTAATAGCTTCTTGAAATTGCACATTGTTTGGAGTTCTGGTCAACTGAAGATATGTTTAAGCTGAATAATGTACTTATGAGACAATATCTGCAGCCCATTTCAGTTTTGTCCAACATATTACAAAAGCACAACAGTCAAGAAAAGAGCTGAAAGGCACATTTCAGAATTCTGACTGAAGAATTCAGAGGGAGAAAAAAAACCAAAATCCTTTTTATTGTCTAAATAATGATTAAAAGATGACATGATAGATATGCAGGTTAAGATAATTGGTTTAAATGGCTGAAGTATTTAACATTATAAACAAGGCATTGAGAATAATTACTATTACTCTAAAATGAATTATTCCTCAATAATATCAGGTGCAGATTGAAGCAAGTTAGGTGTAAACAGAGCACAAAATCTAAATAATTGTAACACAAAAGAAGAGTCAATACATGTACCACTTTATCAGGTAGTGCAGGTTGTTGAAAGGAAACCTGACAATGACACCAAAAATTTAAAAACATGGTGAATAAGAAGTGTATTGTCTGTTGTTATCAAAAGTCCTATATTTTTATATTATGCATATAGTACTAGGTTGTTGTACCGTGTTAGCCATTATGAATGTAGAGAAAAGCCAACCTTCAGAAGGGGCCTGAGTTGCCTCGAAAGCTTGCATATTGTAATCTTTTTAGTTAGCCAATAAAAGGTGTCATTTTGCTTGGCTTTTCTCTATATTATGCATAAAAAGCCTAAAATGGCCATACTTTACATTTCATATTACCCTCACTTTCTTTAACAGCATAAGATAAACATAAAACAAATATTACCAAGATATAATAGTATTCTGCTTTACTCACCTGTATGTTATATTTAAAAAGATCACACTTTAAATAATTACTTTTAACTTTAAACTGAATCTCCATATACTTTTCTTTGTTACATTTTTTGGCAACATACTGGAGCTTAATATTGCGACAATGATTCAGATGCTTTAAGTTTATAACCCTTAAAAAATGATTAATAGCACTGAATCTGATATTCAAGATGAAGATTGCTGAGTGGTATCTCTGTAAGAAACAGCAATTTGTTACTTACAAATAAATATAATACTGCATATACTCAGTTCTTAATCTCCCTCAGTTATATAAAACGAAATGAAATCCTCTTTTCTTAATATATACTCTTACAGGCAATCAGATGGTAGATTAGTTATGTAACAGGATTAGTGGATGAAAAAGATTAGCATTTGTGAGGGAACATATGGTCAGTCTGAGTCAGTACCATAAAATGCAGCTAGAGACCTTGGAGTTGCTAGATCATTTTCAAAAAAGGTAAGATCTTCTTTTAGCCAAAGTAGAAATAATATCTTTTTAATGCAAGTGGAATGTTATAGTTTTGTGTTGTGCTAGTTTTTTAGATACGTTTTCTGTTTTATTTGCTATTTTTTAAATCAGACTTAGTAAGAGTAATATAACATTAAACTTGCACACAGTATAAAGAAAATAAGAGCATTAAAAAAAGTTATAAAATAAAAGAAAGATATAAAAGTATTTTAGAACTTAATGTACTAATTTATTTTAGATCTAAGGAAGAAAAACAAAAAGAATAGGACTTTTTTTGAACAAGGCCAAATATTTTTGTGAATTTTAAGCAGTATTTCAATTTTAAAAAGGTCATAACCCTAGTTATAGCTATAGCCTGCTATTGCTTTAGTAGATTTAATAAGGGCATGTTTAAATCCATTTTTTTTAATACAGTATATCCTACAGTTTATACGTTTTTTCATAGAATAAAAACAACAGCACAACATAAAATTATTTAAAAACTTAAGCATTTTGAGATTAAAAATACTTATTCCATTTCCTGTTGTTATCTTTAACTAACCAAAATACCACTTTTATCATCCATGACAATAAAGGAAAAATGTTATTTTGATTTTATGTACATTTTGAGTGAACGTGAAAGTTATTTTATGCCACAGCTTTCTAAAATGTATAAGCTTATCAAGAAGGAAAGGATCACTGTAGAAACAAATATGTAAAAGTAATTATTTAGCAATAGCAATTAATTATTTATTAAGACAAATAGCTCTGGATTTTAGCTACATAGTCACTGAAGTGCATGGAAAAGCTTGGGCATTAATGGTTATCCAATTTACTTAAATTCTCCATTTTAGAAGCAATTCAATTCAATCCTTTTTTAGTTTCCTTGTGTCGTGGCGAAAAATTCATCACCAGAAGGCTTTTTACCTGAAAATGAAGGCTATTAGGATTCGAGATAGACAGACAGAGTTTTAAAGCTTTATTGCAATAAAACAACACAAATAACAACAAGGACTCAACTCAATATGGCCAAACTGAGCTGAGCCCCGAATATTTCAGCAACCGAACTTTATATAACAATTTCTTATCATTTTGACCTTGTTCAATTAGCTCATTCTGCACCTGTCTAAACTGTCTATTGTTCACACTAGTTTCTGTTTTGCTTATTTTTGATTGGTTCTTCGACTGGGCAGATGTTCCTTCTTCCACATTTGGTCTTTCATGGTGTCACTTCCTTCTCTAAGCCTTTCAAGCTATGTTATAATGGTGGCCTAAAGCTAAGCTTTAATTAAGTAGAAATATGGTATATGCTTTCATTTAATCATTTGCTTGGCATGCTTGATTTGCCTTAACTTCTATGCTAAGGTTAATTTCTAATATATTCTTCTATATTTATTGCTAATGCCTAAATATACTAGTGTTTCTTTCATGCATTACTAGAGTGTGACCTTGCTTACAGCAAAAGCCATTTGTTGCCTTTCTGCTGATTAATCAATTCAGCTGGTCTCTTTACGTGCCTACCAGAGCCATCTTCTCTCTGTGGTATCATTCTTTTAGCTTCCCTGCCTTGGACACAGGTGTTCTCAATCTTCTTATCCTGTTCTAAGCTGGTTTCTACATGTCATTTTTTGTTCTTTTTCTGTACTTTCCCACACTAGCAAACCTGCTGTAAGCTTAAAAAATAATGCAAAATGACTGATTTTTTAGTTAACTATTTACTTGACCTATCTTATTTTCTTAACATTCTAATTTATGCTTAATTTAATGTTTTAGAAGCTTTTAATTACTTTTTATGACTCTTTATTCTAATTTACTATTTTTATGCTAATATAAAAATTTTCCCTTATACATTCCTCCCTTTGAGGCTTATTTAAGCCTCACCACCTAACTTGATTCCAAAAGAAAGGTTGGGGATGTCGGTTCAATTCTTTTTGGAGCCCAATACGGACCCCTCACAGTTCTTCTCAATCTTCAACACCCATACCCCTCCTCTGGTGGCACAGGAGCCAAACATCTCCCCCATCAATCAACAGAGAGGAGTAAAAGACTCCCTGGCCCAGAGTAAGAATTTGCATAATCAATCACAGGTGCAGATAAAATTGAACAACACGGGAATATAACATAATCCATGATGGTTACAAGAAAAATAATATAGAAGGCTTTAAATAATAAAACAATTGTCCATAATAAGGGCTTTTCTTTCACTTGGAGAGATATATTTACAGTGAAATGACATTTTTTCTTCAACCCAGGTACCGTAGAGGGTCACCTCCCTGGGGAGCGGTTACTAGCACTTCACCCAAGGAGTTTCTTCTGGTTTAGTATTTCATTATCCACATTGTCATCAAGAAAAGAATCAAAATCTGCAGTTGAAGATGTCCATAGTTCAAGAACTTGGATGTATACTTGTTTGACAGCAACTCTAGTAATAATTAATTAGAAAACTGGCAATAAGCAACAAAATGCCATTCAAGCGAGTAATTCCTGCTTCACAAACATGGCTCCCTGTGTTTCCTAGGTTCAAATAAAGCTAACTCTAAGTATACTGGTTTTACCTTTTCTTTCTAAGATGGACTTACAGATAATGTCAGAACTGTCCCAATTCCTAAATATGGTGAAATAACTATTTAATATATATCTAGCTCTCTATATTCATCTACAATCAGACCTGTTAATAATATTGTTGGTGGCGACACAGATGGCATAAATATTTATCTTAAGAAACTCAAAAGTTCTCAGTTTTATGTTGCCACTGATGTGCACAATGATAATCAGAGATAAAGTCCTTATACATTTCACCATGTTCACATCCTAACACACTCATTCATAAAGTTGCCCAAATGTACACCCCGCTGTGGTCTCAATCTTGAACCATCTTTATCACATTAATGCAGCTATTTTGTGGACAGTAGGTGTCAATCCTCCCTTCGGAAGATGTCAGCACTACTTTCCAAAGTGCAAGTCACTGGGCTATCTCCAAGGTCACAATTATTTCAATTTCAAGGGTTATACCCAAGCTTCTTATTAAGGGTTCATATCTTCAGAGATCTTCAGACTTCACCTGGGCTTTTTAACTCACAGACTGCACATTCATCACTGTATGTATAAGACACTCCATGTCCTCTGGGCCAAATTATTACTTCATTTCAATAATGTTTTATAATACATGTACTCAACAAGCCATAATGTTAATCATTTGACCTTGTGAATGCTGGCCCAGACACAGACAGACGGACATGTTGTTCATCACCCAACACACTGTTTATTTACAAATATTTGCAAACTTTGTGCACGCACAACCCCAGTGCCTCTTGCACCGATTCCCCCAAGTCCAGGCCTCACAGTCTCTGTGCTTTGCTCTCCTGGCCGCCTCCACTCCTCACTCCAGCTCCGTCCTCTTCCACCCGACTTCTGCCAATGACTGGAGGGAGGCGGCCCCTTATACAGTATACAGCTCCCGGATGAGCACTAGGTATTCCCGGCATTCCTCCCTTGGCCACGTCCCGGCAGCTCTCCAGGTGTCTCACAAAGTCTTCCCCCCAGCACTTCCTGGTGTGGCGGAAGTGCTGGGCTCCAGGGTTCCTCAGGCACCTGGGCGCCGCCTGGCGGTGGCCACGGGCCCCTACAGGTTGGGCTTCCAAGCCCTCTACCCTGGGCCCCCAATACAACCAGGGCGATCGCCCCCTTGCAGGTCTGGAGGAGGCACAAGCCCTCCTCCGGTCCTCCTGGTGTCCCGGCCGGGCTCCAGCCCCGACCAGGTCCCACACAGGATACTCCGGCATCGGGGCGCCGCCTGGCGGTGGCCACGGGTCCCCAGGGCTGGGCTTCCAAGCCCTTTACCCAAGGCCCCCTGCATAACCAGGACGGACGCCCCCTCACGGTCTGGAGGAGCCACAAGTCCTCCTCCGGTCCTCCTGGGTGTCCCGGCCGGGGACCACAACCTGTATCGCCATCAACATGGCAGTTTAAACTGTATCATCCTATTCTAAAGGTTATGGATGTTCTGACCTATAGTAAGTGTTCCTTATTCCCAAAATACTAGTTATGTGTGCTATCCCATGGGCTTACTGTTATTCTTTTCAATCAGTAAATATACCTAAATGTTAAGCTCTACATTATTTGTTATAATATTACAATCAATAACCTAGAATATCTAAACTGGACTGACCCTAACTAGTAATGGTGGAATGCCCCTGCAATGACAATCACTTAACAATCTCTAATATATCTCTAATGTTATGTTAGATTAGATTCTGATTAACTCCAGATTACATAAAACATTGGTCCTTAAAGGTAACTTATTACCTCATATTAAATATCAGAAGGCATATAACAAACACTTATCTAAAAAAATCTATTCTTAACCACTTTGAATTCATAATAGTCATGTAGTATTCCCATTAATGGAAACATTCATTTAATACATATTATTTAGGAGTCCCTATATTCTGCTTTAATTGCAGATAATTAACTTTCCCTTCTACACCTTTTGTAAGTTTATGGTTCCATGGGGATCCATGATGCCTGGACTGGAATCGAAGTGTGTTGTCCAGTAGTCAGTTGATCGATGGCCTGATCCACGACTTGATCCCATCTCCGGTATGGCTAGGTTCTCCTTGGAGTCAGATGATTAGCTTATCTGCAGACCTTTATCACAGCCCAATCTCTGGTTCAACTTCAAGTGCTGTCATCTACGATTTACTGGGAAAAAACAGCTTTCACCTACAGATGTAAAGACTTAAAAAACGTTCATTTAAATAGTCAGCATGTTAATTCTTCACTGGTAGCTACTTATGGATCCAAAAATAATATGTCATAAGATGTCAGATCTGTTTCGTTGGGGGTACCCCTATTAAAAATATTGCTAGCAGTAAAACAAACGGTAATTTCAATTCAGTCTGTGCTTGTCTAAGTCAATTTGCCTTTAAACGGTCAAAGTAAAATTTAAAATTGATAAGCACAAAGTCCAAGTCTTCCTTTATAGCTGTTTCCAGTTTGGCTGAGGTTGCAATTTCCACTCAATTGAAAACATGTCCCAAGTTATTATAAAAATAAAGTCAATCATAATATACATCAAGGAAAAATGTACTCAATAATAAATCTTTGCAAAAAATTGGTCCCGATAATATTGGCATGATATTCAAATTATCTGCATTTGTTCCATAATAATTGAAAAACAGCTTCAGAGATTAAAATTAAACAAAATTAAACATTTTACTAATACACCAACACTTATACAAACCCTTCCCCCCTTATTGACACTTGTGTCAATATTGCTGTTATTATCTTACAATTTAGAGGAAATGAGGAGCAAGAGGGTATCTGAAACTGATCCCATTAATATAATAATTTAATAAAAGCCAAATTTTTTTTTATTATTTACTTATTTTTTATTAATTTTATTACAATCCATACAAAGCAATCAAGTTTTTACAAAGAGAAAAATTAAGTTAAGAACAGATCGATCCCCACCCCTGAGAGAGAGAGCAAGCCAAAGCAGTTAAATTTAAGGCTTTAAACATACCTAAATTAATAAATTCTCTGTGCTTTATGAACTTATTTTAAAATATTACTGATTAGATCCTGCCATGTTTTGAAAAAAGTCTGTACGGATCCTCTAACTGAGTATTTGATTTTTACCAACTTCAAATAATATAACACATCGGTTTCCCACTGACTTAAAAGAGGAGAGTTTGGGTTCTTCCAGTTTATCAGAATGAGTCTGCGTGCCAAGAGTGTAGATGAATATTCTTCCTAAACTCTTTTTTTTATTTCAAAACATCCCAATATACATTAATAAATCATTCTTTAGGCAATTAGATTCAGCAATAACCTCATTTATTTGGAATTCAAAACATCCACGCATCAAAAGAGCGACCCTACAAAGACAAAAGGCAGAAGGAGGCATGGCTCTACCTAGCATCCAGTTTTATTACTGGGCAGCAAATATACAGGCGATAAGAACCTGGACACAAATAGAAGAACATACACAGGCTTGGACCACAATAGAAGTAAAATCCTGCAGTACTTCATTGTATTCCCTGCTATGCGCTCCAATAAACACACGCTATCGGCAATATACAAATAACCCAATTGTGCTCCACTCACTTAGAATCTGGAACCAATGTAGAAAGCATTTTAAGATGGAGAAGCTTCTGTCTGTGGCACCTCTGCAAGAGAACCATCTCTTTCAACCTTCACAAACATATGCAGTTTTTAATATCTGGAAAAAATTTGGAATTAACTTGCTTAGAGATCTTTATATAGACAACGTCTTTGCATCCTATGAACAATTACATTCCAAATTTAACATTCCAGCTACACATTTCTTTCACTATCTTCAAATCAGGAACTTTGTTAAACAGAACCTTCCAGATTTTCCTCATCTTGCACCCTCATCCATGCTGGAAAAAATATTGCTCAATCTCAAAGACTTAGACTCCATCTCTGCAATACATAAAATCATTTTACAATCCCTCCCTTTCAAAGATCCAAGAGGACACTGGGAAAAAGATCTCTCAATTAATATGTCAGAAGAGGAGTGGAAAGTAGCAATACAGAGAATTCACTCGAGCTCCATATGCGCAAAGCATACAATTATACAACTTAAAATTATTTATCGAGCACATCTGTCTCGACTAAAACTCTCCAAAATGTATCCAGGGCATGATCCAACCTGTGAACGCTGCAAATTAGTTCCAGCCTCACTGGGTCACATGTTCTGGGCCTGCACCAAATTAACATTATTCTGGACAAAAATTTTTAATTACCTTTCAGATAGCCTTGGATTCACAATCCCTCCTAACCCATTAACAGCTGTGTTTGGGGTTCTTCCAGAGGGGCTTAAAGTGGAGAAAGACAAACTAATTGTGATTGCATTTACTACACTTTTGGCACGCAGACTTATTCTGATAAACTAGAAGAATCCAAACTCTCCTCTTTTAAGCCAGTGGGAAACTGATGTGTTATATTATTTGAAATTGGAAAAAATCAAATACTCAGTTAGAGGATCCGTACAGACGTTTTTCAAAACATGGCAGGATCTAATCAGTAATATTTTAAAATAAGTTCATGAAGCATAGAGAATTTATTAATTTAGGTATGTTTAAAAGCTGAAAAATTTTTATGCCGTTTGGCTTGCTCTCTCTCTCAAGGGTGGGGATCGATCTGTTCTTAACTCTATTTTTGTTTTTGTAAAAACTTGATTGCTTTGTATGGAGTGTAATAAAATTAATAAAAATAAAAAAAAATAAAAACAAAAATAAAAGAGGAGAGTTTGGGTTCTTCCAGTTTATCAGAATAAGTCTGTGTGCCAAGAGTGTAGTGAATGCAATCACAATTAGTTTGTCTTTCTCCACTTTAAACCCATCTGGAACAACACCAAACACAGCTGTTAATGGGTTAGGAGGGATTGTGAGTCCAAGGCTGTCTGAAGGTAATTAAAATTTTTATCCAGAATAATGTTAATTTGGTGCAGGCCCAGAACATGTGACCTAGTGAGGCTGGGACTTGGTTGCAACGTTCGCAGGTTGGATCATGCCCTGGAAACATTTTGGAGAGTTTTAGTCGAGACAGATGTGCTCGATATATAATTTTGAGTTGTATAACTGTATGCTTTGCGCATATGGAGCTCGAGTGAATTCTCTGCATTGCTACTTTCCACTCCTTTTCTGATATATTAATTGAAAGATCTTTTCCCAGTGTCCTCTTGGATCTTTGAAAGGAGGGATTGTAAAATGATTTTATATATTGTAGAGATGGAGTCTAAGTCCTTGAGATTGAGCAATATTTTTCCAGCATGGATGAGGGTGCAAGATGAGGAAAATCTGAAAGGTTTTGTTTAACAAAGTTCCTGATTTGAAGATAGTGAAAGAAATGTGTAGCTGGAATGTTAAATTTGGAATGTAATTGTTCATAGGATGCAAAGACGTTGTCTATATAAAGATCTCTAAGCAAATTAATCCCAAATTTTTCCAGATATTAAAACTGCATATGTTTGTGAAGGTTGAAAGAGGTGGTTCTCTTGCAGGGTGCCACAGATAGAAGCTTCTCCGTCTTAAAATGCTTTCTACATTGGTTCCAGATTCTAAGTGAGTGGAGCACAATTGGGTTATTAGTATATTGCCGATAACGTGTGTTTATTGGAGCACAGAGCAAGGAATACAAAGAAGTACTGCAGGATTTTACTTCTATTGCGGTCCAAGCCTGTGTATGTTCTTCTATTTGTGTCCAGGTTCTTATCGCCTGTATATTTGCTGCCCAGTAATAAAACTGGAAGTTAGGTAGAGCCATGCCGCCTTCTGCCTTTTGTCTTTGTAGGGTCGCTCTTTTGATGCGTGGATGTTTTGAATTCCAAATAAATGAGGTTATTGTTGAATCTAATTGCCTAAAAATGATTTATTAATGTATATTGGGATGTTTTGAAATAAAAAGGAGCTAAGGAAGAATATTCATCTTAACAGTGTTAATTCTTCCAGCTAGTGTGAGATGAAGGGTTGACCATCTATGCAAGTCTTGTTTAATTTTTTCCATGCAGACGGCGAATTTGTTGATATAGAGCTTTATGTTTACTTGTGATGTTTACACCTAGGTATTTAAACTGTTCTGCAATGATAAAAGGTAGGGTATCTAATCTAATATTATATGCTTGAGAATTCACTGGAAAGAGTACACTTTTATTCAGATTAATTCTGAGACCAGAGATCTTTTGAAATTCTGTGAGTGCTGCTAAGACTGCAGGCACAGAATTTTCTGGGTCCGATATATACAGTACCATGTCATCTGCATATAATGAGATTTTCTGTTCCAGTCCTTCTCTGCTAATCCCCTTTATCTGATCAGTATTTCGACAATGTATTGCCAGTGGTTCAATGGCAATGCAAACAGCAGTGACAAGGGCATCTTTGTCTAGTGCCACTTTCTAGTTTAAAGTAGTCTGAGCAAATGTTGTTGATGCAAACTGAAGCTTCTGGGTTAGTATACAGTAATTTAATCCATGCACAAATGTTGGGCCAAACCCAAACTTCTCCAATAGAGTAAAAAGGTATTTCCATTCAATCACGTCGAATGCTTTTTCTGCATCCAATGATAATAATATTTCTGGGGTGTTTGATTTAGTTGGTGAGTATATTACATTAAACAGGCGTCGAAGATTTGAAGATAAGTGTGCCCCTAATAAATCCAGTTTGGTCTTGTGATATTACCGAGGGAGCACTTTCTCCATCCTTCTGGCTATGATTTTAGAGAGTATTTTAACGTCGTTATTCAGAAGTGAAATTGGTCTGTATGATGCACATTGTAATAAGTCCTTATTTTGTTTTGGAAAGACAGTGATTAGTGCTTGGCAAAGGTTTGTGGAAGAGATTGGTTATCTCTGGCTTCTGTAAATGTTGCTAATAGGAGGGAGCTAGCTGAGCGGAGAATTTCTTGTAAAATTCTGCAGGGTAGCCATCAGGGCCTGCTGCTTTCCACCTTGGAGTGACTTTATAGCATCTAGTAATTCTGATAATGCCAGAGGTTTATCAAGTTCCTCCACACTAAAGCGTCTATTTGTGGTATCTGTAATGTATCCAGAAATGCATTAGATTGTGTATTGTCTTCTTTAAACTCAGTAGTATATAGGGATTTATAGTAGTCTCTGAAAGTGTGCATTATATTTTTGTGTTCATGATTTTATCTCTGTTAGTGATTACCGAGATTGCGTTGCACTTCTTGCTTGTGAATTTGTTGAGCTAAAAGCTTATTAGCTTTCTCCATGTTCATAGTAATGATGTCTGGATTTGTAAATTAGTTGTTCAGTTTCTTTAGTTGTCAAGAGGTTTAATTCTGAATGTAGAGCCTGCCTCTCCTATGTAGAGTCTCGCTTGGTAGTCTGGGTGTTCTTCATCTATTTTAGTAATTTCGCTTTTTATCTCTGCTACTTTCTTGGCTCGGATTTATTTCTGTGGGAAAGATATGAGATAATCTGTCCTCTTAAGAAGGCCTTAAGAGTTTCCCAGAGTATTCCTGCAGAGATCTCGGGATGTATTTGTCTCTAGAAAGAATTTGATTTGTTTGGATATAAATTCAGTACAATTCTCGTCAGCTAATAGAAGCGGGTTGAGGCCATCTGCGGGTGAGTGTATGGGGCTTAGTAATTTTAGCTCCAAGATCATAGGTGCATGGTCAGAAATAACAATAGCATCGTATTTGCAAGATTTAATCTTAGGCAAGAAGTTATTATCTATAAAGAAGTAATCAATCCTTGAGTAGCAATGATGTACTGGTGAGTAGAAAGAATATGTTCTTGAATTTGGGTTTAAAAACCTCCAGGGGTCTGATAAGTTGTGATCAGTTATAAACTTTGTAATTATCTTTGCAGTGTTAGATGCCGTTCCCCCTGTGGAGGAAGTCCTATCTAAAAGTGGATTTAGAACACAATTAAAGTCCCCAGCCATTATAACTTTATGAGTGTTCAGATTGGGAATGGATGCAAATAAATTTTGTATAAATTCCTTATCATCAACATTAGGTGCATAAACATTTATCAAAATCATTTTACAGTTAGATAAGTCTCCCATGACCATTACATATCTCCCTTCAGGATCCAATACTACATCTGATGCTACAAATGGTACTGTTCTATGTATGAGAATTCCCACACCTCTAGTTTTCTTTGTAAAACTAGAATGGAACATTTGGCCAGTCCAGTCTTTTTGCAGCCGGAACTGATCCTTGCTTAGTAAGTGGGTCTCCTGTAAAAATACTATTTTAGCATTTAGACCTGTTAGGTGAGAGAGTACTTTCTTTCTCTTTAATTCGTGATTCAGGCCTTTAACATTCCAGCTTACGAAGTTAACTGTCCCATCATGGAGACACTGATTCTGAGTTTTTGATGTCATTTTATAGTCTTATTATAATTATAAAGACTGAGAGGATAGATTAGGTATAGATCAAGCCTGCTCTCTTTCTCCCCCCCCCTTAACCCCCCACCCTCCCTTTTGCCTCCCAAGTGAGGCTAAAACCCACTTCACACAGTCCCAGTCCTCTGACATACCCAGAGACAGAGTACGTCCAAAGCAAAACAAGCTCCAATGCAGTGGCGCTTTAGGGTTAAAAGATTGAGATATCTCAAAAAAAAAAAAAAAAAAAGGAGTTTTGCACTTAAAATATATATATAGTCTTCAGCAATTTTAGTGCATTAAGATGATACACCCAGATAATAAACCCGGGGGATGGTGTTAAAAATGTGTCCAGAAGAAGCATAACAAGTCTTAATGCAGTAATAGCAATAACAGTAAACCAAAGGGTATGATATTGAACAGTCTCGTTTAGGGTAGAGATGAAATAATTAGAAAAGAAAAAAGAGAAAAAAGAATAATTAAGCACAATAAAACATAAACAGATATCGCCCTAGTAATACTAAGTAATAATGAGAATATATTAGAATATATGCTGATAAAAACCCATATTTTAAAACGAATAGATCAGACAAAAGATTATTAATCTTTGCTTTATCATTAACCGCCATGACTCACTATTATGTATCAGAATAGTCCCGGGATCAGCTTTCTTAATTCCTTTTCTGCTGCTTCCTTGCTAGCGAAGACATAGAATTGACCCTGCCATTCCACTATCAGTTTTGCCGGATACAGGAGGCTGTATTTGACACTGGCTTGCCGTAGGCGCTGTTTAATATTATAGAAGGCTGCGCGCTTAGTAGCTGTTGCTGGAGAGAAGTCAGGGAAGATAAGAATGTGGTTATTTTCATATATAATATCTTCCTTGTTTCTCAGGAGTGCCATCACCTCTAGCTTAAATGATAATCGTTCAAAACAACTATAAAAGATCTTGGTTGGGGTCTGACGGTGTTTGATCCGCATACGTGTAAGCCGCTGCTATCTCAGATTCTGCTTTAAAGTCGTCCCCGATTATTTTAGAAAAAAGTTCAGCTGCGAATTTCACAGGGTTTGAACTTTCTCGATTTTTCGGCAGACCTTCAATTCTGACATTATACCTTCTACTCCCATTTTCTAAAGCAGCCAGTCTGTCTCCAAGTTTTTCTCTGAGTTTTTTTCATTCGGAACTGACATTTACTGCTCTTTCCTCGGCACTGGCAACTAAATGTTCAGCCATTTCAATGTGATTCATGAATGTCTCCTTGAAATGCTTCAATTGATCAGTAAGCGTGCTCAGTTTAAACGAGTTTTCCTGAATGCTCTCTTCAATTTTACCCAGCACCTGTCAAACCTCAAGTTGCACCTCTTGAAGCAGCCTTTCATTTGCCTGTTGGAATTCCTGTCGCAGCCATTCATTGGCCTGTTTCAGTTTCTCATGTGCCTTTGCCCTTGCTTTCTCATTAGCCTTCTCGCTTTTCTTTATATCTTGCGTGAGCTCAGCGAGCAACACCTTCAGTTCAGATAGTTAAATTGTGCTTTCTTGTACCGTAGATGAAGCAGCAGACTTTGCTGTAGCCGGTGTCCCCGCTGCTCCAGGCTCGCGTAATTGCGTAATTGAAGCCGCAGACTTCAAGGCCCTTTCCAGTTTTATGTGATCTTCTCCAATCGGCGAGCTATCCAGATCTGCACTCACGATCGCACCTTCGCTCCCCTTTTCGCTCTCAGCTGGCAATGATGTAGCAGACCGTGGTCCCGAGGAGTCTGTGCTTTCGTCCATCTGATCCAGGTCAGTCTCTGAAAGGCCGTAACCAGAACTGGGGCTTCTGATTGCAGCTTGGGTATAGTTTTAGTTTTCGATTCTTTCGAACCCCCCTTCTTGTTGGCCATGTTTATATGTGCTTACATATACTGTAGCAGTCCCTCTCGGGTTGAATAAATACAGGATATCTTAGGATAATAAGCAAATCATATGAAAAATAACACCACTGCTAGCGGAGCTCCACTTCAGACGTCCATCTCTTGCATTGGACGAGACCAATCTAATAAAAGCCAAATTTTATAGCTCTCTTACAGGGAAGACAAATACGTCCATGGATAGAGAACAAACAAAAGCAAGAGAAGGTTGAGTATTTATTAGTTAAAAAGCTATACTCCGTGGAGGTTGGTGTAAAAAAGCAAAAAGACTGAAGCCAATTATTATAAATATAAATTTGTCTCAGTGTTTTACTGTACCCCTCCCTTAAGTCAACGTCAATGTATATCAGCAACTTCCAGAGAACATCTCATAGTTAGCATAGCAGGCAGAGTCAAGAAAGAAATCCACAATCTAGACAGGTAAATTCTTAATTGTTTTCCCTTTTTGACATTAAATATAACAAAAAGAATTAGGCTTCACATTCCCTATCCCATGTATCTAATTATAAAGCATTGTTCAAATGTACAAAGTCCTAAGAACATTTTTCTTTTTACACAAGATGTTCATATTTGAGTATATTTAGACCATATCTAAGATTAACAAGGTCAGTGAAGTAAAATATTTTATCCCTTCCCACTCAAAGTCCCTTAAATTATTTCAAAGGTTATTTAGCAGCAAAAATAATCTTGGACTCTATCTCTAGCCCCTTATAATCTGCCATCTAAAAGCTTAAAGTTTCTTTAAATGTATCCCAAGTATTATTCTTTTCTTTCTGGTATTACTAATTGTTTTTATTAATTTACATTTGGATCCTAGGTTTTAGAATCTTAAAAAAAATGTATCATCCAGTGTTTCATGAAAACATCAAAATATAAAACTAAACCTTTTCAGCAGCTTTGTAGTAATACAAATACCAGTGTTCCACTATATTTCACACAAATATGTCAATATTACACACAAATGAAATGAGGAAAAAAATCAATATATCAGAATGCCCTATAATGCAAAATGTGCCTTTATTTATTAAGATGTCCTCTAGGAAATTAGTACATTCCCACCCATATTTAGAATGAAGAATCTACTTCTTTGTTAGTTAATTTCCCCAGAATCTTAAACTAAGAAAATACTTTTAATCTATTACAGTTACATACACTGATTTCTTTTTCCCATAACTTTCTGTCAAAGACAGTTGATCTTGCACATTCTTTCATTGTTATCTTTCAGATGTCTATTACATGTTTTTCAGAATGTTGACTCCAAAGAGCACAGTCTGTTTTTCTCTTAGTTAACCCCCCATATTCCCCCTCTTTTATAGCAAATCTTAGCATGGTACACTACCTGGACTGGAAGCCACTGTTTTTCTTCAGCTTCATTACTATTTTAAAGAATGTCTCCTTCAATTGAAATTTACTCTTTTTAATTAAAATCCTCCTTGCATCAGAGTCTGGCCAGTATTCAAATGAAAGGGGTGCTCATATAATATCTTGCCTAATCTGGAGACTTTTTACACCACCTGTTCATATATTTTTTATTTTAAATTAAGAGCTCTTTAATTTCAACAAACATTTATATTCTCATACATATTAATATCAATCATTTCATCCTTTCAAACAACACCGCATATTTTGACACAAACACTCACGAACACACTTGAACTTGTTTATCATGCACTCACAGGGATCCCTTTAATACACTATATAATATACACAAAATCACTCGAACCATTGTAACCCACTCAACCTTACCCCCGTATTTATTACTTTTTATTTATGTGTACATACTATATTTGGAAACAATGCAGCAAAGGAATCAGAAAGAAAAATGAACTCTGAAGAAGAGCAAGTTCCATTTTCACTTATCATTACTATCAGGACAAACGAACATAAAACAGCCTCTCATGACGTTAGCTGGTGTTAACCCTAGGAAACATAACACAATCCTACTCAGCTCTAAACGGCGCTGTTTTCTAGATCAAGGAGACTCTATTGGTGAAATTACTCAGCGCCAACGAGGAATTGCTTCGGTGGCGATCCATTCCTGTGACAATAAGGGCAAATCCAACTATTGAGAAATCATGCAGTTCGATACCACAGCAAGACGGCATCCCAGAAAAAAGGCTAAACTGTCACTGAGAATATTAACTCAAAACAAATAACATGAAAGCTTCAACACGAATCACATATAAGTTTGAATCTTAGCATAAGTGCTAACCACTGCGCCACCACACACTCCACTGTAATACCCTCATAATGCACAATTTCACATATACACATGACAAGAAAAAGAAAAGGACAGAAGAAATTGAAAGACATTGTTTCCCTTGTATGTTATAGTTATCAAAAGAACATTTTTCCTTAAGACTTGATCAGGGTCTGAAGGAAGAGGCTTTACATTTATACACATTTGTATAATTAAAAGTGGACACTCTTTCATTTTATCAAATGTTACACATACTCAAATTCATTTTAACCCATATTTAGTCAGAGCTCTGGAAATTTAGATGCACAAGACAGTTTCAGCAAATCATAATTGAACTACATTACCCAGAAGTCTCCATGTTTTGCTTTCTTACTTTCACACACACGCACACACACACAGACATACAGAGAACAATTAACGCGCACGCACTTTTAACTACCTGTAGCCGTGGGCTTCCTATTGCCAATCTTAATTTTGAATATCTAATTAAATTAGGTTTGATCTTACACGGGACCTTCCTTACTGTGACTGCTGGCAACACGTATCTTCCTACGGCATTTCTCGGACACCAATTTACTCTTCTTGCTATTATACTGAGTTCAACACCAGGATTTATCAGTATTTTTCCTGTCTTTCCTTGTCCTCTCTTAAAACCACGATTTATTCCCTTCTGTGAATACGGCTGTAATTTTTTTTTTTAAAAGGAATCACAATAAAGTAAAGTCTGTCCGACTCTACTAGCTTCTCCAAAGTAGCTCCCAACTTTCTCACTGTCCAATTTCTCTTGATCACAGTTCTCCAGTCTATATAGGGCCACTCTTCCTGTACCACGTCTAAATTGGATATTTCTGTAATGGCTCTTAGTAAAAAATCTTTTGCACCCTCCGTTAGTTCGCACGGGTGTCCTGCCGCGTTTATATAAAAATCTTCTCTCCAATAATGAGTATGCACACCATGAGTTATTTGTAGGACCCTTTTTTGTGCCATAAATTTTGCTGCCTAACTTTTCCACAACCTACAACCACAGTAATAAATCTGTACTATTTTTCTCCTGAGTCTCAACCTTCCAGTGTTTGCACAGGACTCTTCCTGTAATTTGATCTACATCTCCTGCTATTTTTCTTGTTTCTCCTCAATAATCTATAATATTTTTATTTCTATTCCACTCTTACGTAAATATTTATCTATTTTTAGCACTGTTCTTTAATTCTCCTTCAAATACACGTTGTAAAAACGTTCAATCCTATTCTGTCTTTTTTACCCCACAACTTATATCTTCCTATACGCGTCTCCGAACAGTGTATAAAGTCACAATTATGGGTCTGAATAATAGTCCCTTTTCCTGCTCTACTGCTCCTCCCACCAGGTGAAATTTATTTTTAGCTATTTCACACGCAGGCTTTTTCTATGTTCTCTAAATCAATATAGTCTATTTTGCACACAAAAATTTATACACCCTAAAATCTACACTCGTACTCAATCATACTTTTTAGCACCTAGTGTGCTAATCCCTAGTGCCCTATTTTTGCCCTATACTAGTTTTGTACCTTTGTACCATACATTCTTCTTCAATCTGCACCTGTGTGCTTCACATGCCACGTCACTTTTTAAAGCACTCCAAGCATTCTGCGCACCTGTACTTGCTGCTACAATTGCCGCGACGCTTTTTAAAAGCGCTCCGTACACACAGCACTTGCGTGCCTCCCTATCTAACCTATCAAAAGAGAAATCATAAAATAAAATAAAATAAAATAAAATAAAGGTCTAATTCCCTTATCTGTCCCTTGTACTAGCACACTCATTCCACCTGTTACCACACGAATCCCTTCCACCAGCTCTCTATACGAACTTGAAAGCGTTTATCCGAACAGGAATTTCTGCGTACATGTTGCCAATTCCCCTTCTCTAATTCAAGGCGGCAACGATAGGTCTCCAATTGCACCTAAGCGAACTCTCCTGCTGGGGCACAGTCGGAGGGAACCGCTGTAGCTTTTCCCTAAAACTGGCTCCCTCTCGAGACAAGCGGGAATTTTACGACATCTCGCTCGTCTCACTGGAGAACATACAGCCACAGCAAGGGGTGCCAGCTCAGGAATTCCACACCCATCTACACATGGTTCACCGTCGTCACAGCAACCTTAGTATATGACAGGATTTCCAATACTACCCGTTACAATGCAGTCCCCGTCCCCCGGATCGGAGTGTCTTATATACTGCACTCTCATTCATACACACACACACATTAACTGTACAGTCTTCACACATTCCATTTAAGTCTGTCTGCTCATCCCTTATTCCTACCTGTTCGTTTTAGAAAGGCCAAATACTGCTTGTCTCGGTTGGAGGGGCGGATACTATCTGAAACTTTACACAAATTAGTTTAGCGAAAATATCGCTTACCTTTTAGGTGGCCACCATCTGTGCCCGTTTCGTAGAGCATCGTCCCTGCCGCTGGCTTCACGCAGTTGACCTGTTATTTCCTCACGTCAGGGTCGCCAATATGTCGTGGCGAAACATTAGTCACCAGAAGGCTTTTTACCTGAAAATGAAGGCTATTAGGACTAGAGATAGACAGACAGAGTTTTAAAGCTTTATTGCAATAAAACAACACAAATAACAACAAGGACTCAACCCAATACTGCTAAATTGAGCTGAGACCCGAACATTTCAGCAACAAAAGTTTATATAACAATTTCTTATCATTTTGACCTCGTTCAATTAGCACATTCTGCACCTGTCTATACTGTCTATTGTTCACTCTAGTTTCTGTTTTGCTTATTTTTGATTGGTTCTTCGACTGGGCAGATGTTCCTTCTTCCATATTTGGTCTTTCATGGTGTCACTTCCTTCTCTAAGACTTTCAAGCTATGTTATAATGGTGGCCTAAAGCTAAGCTTTAATTAAAAAGAAATATGGTATATGCTTTCATTTAATCATTTGCTTGGCATGGTTGATTTGCCTTAACTTCTATGCTAAGGTTAATTTCTAATATATTCTTCTATATTTATTGCTAACTAGCCAACCCGCAGCGTACCATACACCGCATAATCAGTACAGTTTTTTAATGATTTTTAAGCACAGGGAGAAAACTAACATTTGAAAAATCGGTAATGTAATAAATCAACAAGAAAACCAACATTGTAACAATGCATGGAACGAACCAAAACACAGTCTTCCCTGCGGCGCTCAGGCGCGGAGGGTGGAACGGGAGGAGAGGAGAAGGACGTCCATTCCGCTCCCTCCGTCATGCTAGTGTGCTGATTTCTCGTCCAGTATGCACTGCCTGCTCATGTGCCCACCTCCAACTCGTCACTCGAGTCGTTGTAGTCTTTGCACAGTCCAGATGCACATGTGACTCACGTTGACTTTTCATTGCTCTGTGCGGTTTTGGATGCCTTTCTATATATAATCCACCAAGACACCCGACCACGGTAGTAGCGAAGTGGGAGGGGCGTGTGTACAAAGTGCAGGAGCATCTAAGAAGATGCATGTTTGTCGCGGATGCGAATTGCTGTATGTAGCGTGTAAAACAGTTTGCTATGGTGCGTCATAACCGAAAACTCGGTTTTTGAAGACTGCTTACTTCATTGTGTATACGACTGTAGGTGAATGAAAAGATGAAACTCTGGAGAGGGCAACATACAATACAGCGTTTTACACGCTGCATACAGCGATTCACATCCGCGACAAATATGATTCTTCTTAGATGGTGCTGTCGCGTCCACCCACGCTCTCGAAGCATACACACCACCTGGTCATATGGTGCCTCTGTGTGAACCAGTCAGGCACAGAGAAGGTCAGCCACTGAGAGAGCGTCTCGACTGTTGCAGGGCCTGCATTGGTGAAGCAGGTGAGACGGTAATGAAACAGAGGCACAGGGCTTATTGGTTTTTAAAGACTGCTTCCTTCATTGTGTTTTAACCTCAGTTTTAAAGGACTGTTTTAAGGATCCCATGGGATACCCCTCGCAAACTGTTTTACACGCTGCATATAGCGATTCACTTCCACGAGAAACATGCCTCTATGAACAGTCAACGTGGCTCAGAGTTGCATGTGGATTCTACGACAGACGAACATAAATGACGCCGGTTTTCCTGTGTCATCACGTCTGAGTTGGTGGGCGTGTTTCTGCGAGTTGTCGTCGTATCCAATGGTCTTAGAGTTGGTGGGCGTGGCTCCTTCCGCGCGCCATGGGCGCCTTACTTGTTGGCGGCTTAGTGGATCCACGCCCCTTCCGGCGTGCTTTCCATGGGAGTCTTGCCTTAGTGAATTATATATATAGATGCCTGAATATACTAGTGTTTCTTTCATGCATTACATCAGTGTGACCTTGCTTACAGCAAAAGCCTTTTGTTGCCTTTCTGCTGATTCATCAATCCAGCTGGTCTCTTTACGTGCCTACCAGAGCCATCTTCTCTCTGTAGTATCTTTCTTTTAGCTTCCCTACCTTGGACACAGGTGTTCTCAATCTTCTTATCCTGTTCTAAGCTGGTTTCTACACGTCATTTTTTGTTCTTTTTCTGTACTTTCTCACGCTAGCAATTCTGCTGTAAGCTTAAAAAATAATGAAAAATGTCTGATTTTTTAGTTAACTATTTACTTGACCTATCTTATTTTCTTAACATTCTAATTTATGCTTAATCTAATGTTTTAGAAGCTTTTAATTACTTTTTATGACTTTTTATGCTAATTTGCTATTTTTATGCTAATATAAAAATTTTCCCTTCTGCACTTTTTCTTTATCTTAAAATTTATATAAAACTGTTACCTATAATATTAATTCTAAGTGTATATTGATGGAAACCTTAATCTAACAGCTCTTTTGTACAAGAGAATCTTGTTGCATGGTTCCATATATCCATAGCACTTTCATTTTGAGCCAGTACATTAAGTTTATATCTGGGAACATTTGCATGATTTTACATGACTTTTTGTTATGTTCTTATTACTATGTATTTTAATCATTTTGGTTTGTTGATATTGATTTCTAGAGTCAGCAGCCTCCAAGAGGTTTATCATATTTGGGACTGAAATGTTCTCTCAATGTGTCACAGGAGCAATTTTCTATTTAAGAATGACTTTCAGATTCATTTTATCTGTGAATTAGAGAACTTGTATTTTAAAAAGGAATAATTGACTTAGATCAGGAAAAACAGGATTTGTGATTAGTCATTTTCCTTCTGGTGTTCTTGTTTTGGGAGCCTCTTGAGCACTCCACCGTCAATAATGTAACCAAATGAGCTGGCAGATGAGGACAAATCACACTTGGAGAAAGGGGATGGTGTAAAAGTGTACAGTGCTTTTATTAAAACAAAAAAATTGTTTACAGTGCAGTGGTCCATAGTTATTAAATAAATAATCCATAAAACAATGAAAATCCAAATGTTAAAACCAAGCTAAAAAGGAGAATAAAAACCAGTCACAGTCATTGGGCCAAACGAGCCAAGCACAACTCCTTGCATGTCACCGATGGCTTGCTCGACTGGAGAGACGTCAGTAGCCTCAGTCCTCTCACTACCAACAACCGTTTTGGCTGCCCCCATTGGCATCTGCCAGACCTCTCAGGCACTCCTTCTCACACACACAGTTGTCCCTTGGATTCCAGGAGAGGACACCACTTTGACCGCACCCACTCCTCAGCAAAATCAGTGGGTACAATCTGATACAATCCGTCGCCCCATGTGTGTCTCTTGTTCATTGTCCCAATGCCGCACTCTTTGCAAGCCTTTCTTTCTTTCTTTCTTTCTTTCTTTCTTTCTTTCTTTCTTTCTTTCTTTCTTTCTTTCTTTCTTTCTGAGCCAACACGTACTTATGTACCACAGCTCTGTGGCCGTAGTTTTTCAGGAAGTTGATGAAGCAACTGAAAAAGATCGCACCCTCACATGCAGGTGTGGCTTGCCCCAATTACCTCATCAACTCCCCGAAGCTGTGTGAGCGCACCCACAGAGCCTGACACAGCCAATGGGTTATTTTTTCGGAGCCGCGGACCCGCTATACCATAATGTATTATATAGTTACAATATTTTCAGAATGAATTTCCTAGTGAAGTCTGCTAAGAAAACGACTACAAATTTTGTTTAGCATTTAGAATCAATTTTCTACCATTCTAACAAAAGCACTTTGCTTAATAATCAATCAGTCTTTATGGACCATACTATAAGAAAAGTACTGGTGCGATTATATAGAAAAAAGGGAAATTGTTAATTGAGAAGCCTCTTACAACACACAAGAAAAAATAGTGTGTGCAGGTAACTTTTTATTCTTTTTCAGTGTGGAGTGAATTAGACAGTGTTGTAGGGACTGATAAAAGAAGACAAATTTTAACTTGAATGACACTTGATTGTTTTTTGGCTTGCTATAATGCAGCGCTCTGATGTTTTCTGCTGTATTAGCTGTTTGTAATTGCACACACCAAGTAATACTAAAATGCAACTAAAGGTAAAAAAAAAGGTTTTTTTTTTCAGTCTACTCCATATTATTTTTGTGAAACTTACCTGATGATTTGCTGTTATTACAGGAAGTCTATAAAAATGTGCAATGATTAGGGTAAAGCATCTTTTTGGACATAAATATGTACAATGTGTTGTATATTGTTTTGGAACAATTTCTTGATAAGAACTGCACTATATATTAAACACACTGACATGCATAAAGAACATGCCTTTACTAATGATTTAGTACAGCACACAAGCTCTCCTAAATCCTGGTAAAGTTAGGAGCAGTTTCCTAATTTAGGAAAATTGATAAAATGTTATTACTTCTAATCACTTGATAAATGTGGGTACTAAGCTAGGTTAAATAATTTTGTACAGTATCAAATGACAAAAATAATCTCACTAATATAATCTCACTAATTTTCAGCAAGTCACAGTAACTAGGTCAAGGAATGTATCTATTTCAATCTCAGATTTAAAATAAGACATGTACAAAATCAAGACACAATACAAAAATAATCTGAACGTTTAGCATATACCTTTTATTACAGAGAAAATCTGCAGCTGTCTATGAACTTGAAATGGAACAACTAAAAATATATATATGCATTTGTCAATTGTCTCCAAAAAAACTTCTGCAATAAAAAAAAAAAACCTTGCGTCCATTTTCTGAAGCTTTTAATTTCAAAACAGGGTTACAGGTTTGCAGGTTTACATTGGCCTTCAAGGCAGTAATAAATCCTGGATTAGACATGAACACAGTACAAGAAAATTTTAAAGGGATTGCAGTGATTGCTTTATGTTGCATTTATTTGTGAAAATGCCCTCTTGTCTCCTAGTGTGTCTGTCACATTTTGTATTGTGGGTCAGTGTTTATTATCTAAAGATGGCATTTTATTTACCCATATTAAGCTTGGTAGTAAAGAATCAACAAATCGATCAGATTAGAATGCCATGAACTATGGTGAAAGGTAGGCAACCCAACTATTACAAAGAATTTACTCAGTATCCAATAGAAAACAAAAAAGCATAATGGACTGATAGAAGGTCAGGCAAATTCCTCTGTTTTAAAAGGTGGCAGCAATGATATATCCTTCTTGGATTGGTTGGATGCTGTTTTAAATAACTGGTCAAAGCTGAAGTGACATTACAGTGGCAAAAAAAGTAGTCAGAAAGACGCAAGAGTTAAATCATTAAAGATCAAAAGTCAGTAAAATTGTGCTCAAGGCAAAGCGAATTCAAAAACCATAAATTCTTTCTTGGTCAAAATCTGAACCTATTTATTAAAGATTATGTGCTTTCAAAAGTGTTTAGTTCTGGATATGTCTTTGCTTTATTATAAACAGATTTCAGTTATAGATCAAAATTAAATAAGGTGACTGCCATGTCATCTCATGCCATGCTGAGCAAGATTCACATTCCAATAAAAGTACATACTGTCATAGTAATTAGCTAACAAAATCGTAACAGCAATGACATCAGTGATATAAGGGAAAAACAAATTAGCACAAAACATTAGTACAAAATACTACCATTTTGACTGATGCCCAATATATAGAGAGTAGGCAAAGCTGAAGCTGTAAGGTCTCTTGAATTTAATGGACACAAAGGCCAACAGAGGACAGTGCATTCTGGTTGGTCTGATTTAGTAGACTCATCCCTCAATTCGAAATATACACAAATCAAATCTAACACAACTGGCACATAAATAAGTAAAGTTGTCACAGTTGCCAAACAGTTACCACATACAGGAATTAACTAACTGCTAATTCTTCAATGCCATACTGCTGAGATAATGGACTACTGGCTCATCAAAAACAAAAGGGAACTGATACAACATTCAGATAGATTTATTGTATTGTGCAGGTATCCAAAAATATGAATATCGCAACACCGTATTTTTATGAGGTAAATACAAAATTAATGGGCCTGCGGTGGGCTGGCCTGTGGTTTGTTTCCTGCCTTGCACCCTGTGTTGGCTGGGATTGTCTCCAGCAGACCCCCGTGACCCTGTAGTTAGGATATAGCAGGTTGATTAATGGATGGATGGATAAATTTATGATTTTTGGTATTTTTTATCAGCAGGAATTTTGTCTAACTTTTTATGTTACAGAAAAAGGTCTAAATATAACTTTGTGGCTCTGCTTTGTGATGACAGTATAGCAAAACACTTTTGTGTAGTATATTGCTGGTGAGTAAATGATTTGGTTAAATTTAAAGTTTGTTTTGTTGTGTTCAGGATAAAGGAACTTTGATCTAAAAAGATTTCTTCATTGAAACAAAGCAAAAAAGTTTACAAAACTCTTTTAACATGACATGCAGTGTGATATTTTTATATTATTTACCATATTTTTTTACAAAAAAATTACAAATGTAAATTATATCTTATGTTGATTATATTTTTATCATGATGATTTAATTGAATGAGTCTGTTAATTTTAGATCCTATTATGACCCCTTGGTAAAATTAGGGTAAGAGTAAATGACACTTGAAAAACCAAACTTTACTATGTTCAAAACCTAAGATACTGTGGCAAAAAATTTGGTTTGGTTTATTTTTGTTTTCTAGACCGACACAATGAACTTCATGGATGAGGTACCTTTCAAAATTGCATCTGGGATTCTCAAGGAACCAGCTGAAGAGCCTGTACTAATACCACTGCCAGGTTTCAGCATTTCAGACTTTCCCAGCATTCTCAGAGAAATACAGGTTTGTGGTATTTACCTTGAAGGTGGATTAAGTGGGTTCTGTAAATTGATTATTGTTTGCATAATTATTATTATTTCTAGTTAAATGTAATAGAGTGGCATGATTTTGGTGATGATGATGATGCAGTTTATAGCATTGCTGCCCCAAAGTTCCAAGGTCTCTGGTTTGATTCTCTGCCTCCACACTGCTATTTTATTTTGTTTGTTTGTTTGGGATACCCTAATTTTCGCTTAACAAATGTGCGGTAAGTTTACACTAACACAGCTTCACAGTAACAGTTATTTCCCCATAAGTGGGTTCTCTCAAAAAACTCTCCTTCTTAGTGTTGTCTCAGAATCTCCAAGAAAAAGTGAAGAATTAAAAGAAGTCCTAGGCTGCTAAAACATGAAGTATTGCTAAGACTGGATACTGTATTATCAACTGATATATGATGGTTCCTCATCTGAAGAACATCAGCTGTGAATATACTGCTAATCTTTACATAAAATAATTAAGTATTGTAAAATACTGTAGGTATTGAAATAGAATAATTGTGTTTACCAAACACTGCATTAACACATGATTCATTTTTGATATGCTGTGTTATAAAGCAAGAGTGACACAGTGATGCACTGAGTAGCACTGCCACATCACAGACATAGTGCCCTGGGTTTGAATTCCATATCAGACCATTATCCGTGTGGACTTTGCATAGTGTCATTGTGTCTGTATGGACTTTGCTCCGAATACTCCTGTTTCTCTTTCACTTCCTCAAAAACAATTAGATTCTGTTCACTGCCTCTTCTAAAATGGCCCTATCTGAGTATTGGTATAGATGTATTTGTTTGAGAGGCCACTGCAGTTGATTGTGTTGAAGCAGACTGCCGCAGGCACTATTTGCCCCAATGAAGGGACTCGGAGACTCAGGATAGACAGCAGAATCAGGCTTTATTTTATGGCGCACATACAGATTCAACTCAGATGGAACAATGAGCCCCCAGCAATGAGCACCTTTTACTTTTATTACAATTCTTATCATTTTAGCCATTATTCTTCCTCATCTGACGTCTGGCATTCTATTGCTCTAGTCCTGCCTCTAATTAATTTCACCAATAATTTTTAGTCGATGGGGTGTCAAACCCCTTGCTGCTCTGTCCATCTTATCACATTCCTTTTTCTAAGTGAGGGGCCCATTCTTTGGCTCTCTAGCACATCTGACCTTTTCTTCGTACATAAAATTTACATCAATAAGTTCAAAGCACTCTACATATTTGCAAATACAGTATGGTTGAAGCAAAACACATCATGTTTAATAAAACTCAAAAACACATTTCTGAATGCAAAAGGCGAATTGTTTAAAATGGCCAATGGCAGTGATTTGCATCTTGCATCATCATTATTTCATTATTTTGCTTTTGTTTTGTATTTTACGGTAATAATAAAATTAACAGTTGAAGTATCTTTCTTTCTCAGATGTTCATGGTGCTCTGGTAGTTATTACCAAGTTTTCAATTTGAATATAACAAAAGCTAAGTTTCTTGTGCTTTCTGATGGGAGAAGTTGAACAGACTGACATTATGTATTTTGCCATGCTGGATTGCAATTCCTGTCAGATACCCTTAATATTAGCTTCTTTTTCAATAGGCCTCTCTTTGGAATGCAGCCACTGTGGCTGATATGGCAAACTGATTAATCACCAAGTGACACCTCACAGCCATCTTCTTGTGGTATCAGTTAAACATTTAGCTCTAACAAAGAGCTATACATCAAGGGCTAAAAACCTTGATGGATAGAACTTTGTACCAATGGTCAACCTAAAAAGATGAGCTTATGTGCACCCATGAAACCAATGGCAAGGCATCCACCCTTGCCTTTAAAACACCCAAGTACACCCTAATTCATTGCTTCCTCAGTCAAGTGCACTGTTCAACCTGGTCATAACTTGTGCTGTATAGCAGAGGTTCTATTGCATATAGGGTGTGTCTCTAAGGAAGTTGGACAAATTCCTTCCACTCCAAAACAGTAACTTGGGCTAAACTGAAAAAAATGTAAGACTGTTCATAACAAGAGCAGGGTGACAAATATCATTAAACCAAATCTTGCTAAGATGGCAAGTGCAAAGCAGAGGAAAACCGTAAACGAAAGGTTATGAATTCATCTTGCTGTAAATAGCCACTGAGTGATTCTCAGTTGCTGAGAAGTCTTGATTTTGCTAGCAACTAGGGGACTGACATGGTATGTTTAAAACTCAAAAAAATGGCAGCACTGTCTGCAACCAGAGTCAAACAAAGTTGACAAATGAGACAAGCTACTAAACAAAGAAACAAAGCACACTGAAGACCCTTCTACAAGTCTGGAGAAAAATAACCAGGAAAAGGACAAAGCATCACATACACCAGAATTATATGTACACCCACTCTGATTGCTAGAGCCATTAATTGTAAATTAGCAGTTAGGACATAGCCAGCAAATGTTATGTATTATTGGTCTAACTGTAACTGAAAGGAAATAATATTTGTAAAAGATAAGTTCTAGTCGAGTTATAAGTCTTCCTAAATGTAGTATGAAAATACGGAGCAGCAACACGCATCCAGCACAGAGAGTAGCTGTGAGAAAATATACTCCACTTGCAGGTAATTGACTCTTCATAACTAGCTAAAGAGCATATCCATCTTAACCACAAGAATTTATAGATCAGAATTCATAAGTTAAATGCAGTTTCATCTTCCACATGTTATGTGGCAGTGGTCCACTGGAACCATTCCAGCTTGGACAGCTGAAAGAGTAAATGGAAACTGGAGTCCAGAAGGGCAGCCCTGACAGGGTGTCTGGGTGCCACAAGAGGGCGCTGTCAGGTAAGGACAACCCTGGTTTCCTAAATAACCTAGAAGTACTCCCCACAAGTCATGCCATGTCTCCAGAAGCTGTACCAGGTCCAGTATAATAGGAGCCTATTGCCACAGGAGACAGCAGGTAACACTTAAGTGGAATTAGAAGAAGTGGAAAAGGTTAATTGTTTATATGTATTGGCTGTGTTTCATTGTGTTTAGAACTTGTTGGATTGAAAAATACATTATTTGAACTTGTGACTGAGTTGGACATTATTAGGTTTTTGGTTTGAAGCTTGGTGGCACCCCCTACTGGTTACAATATATACAGTATTTTATATTATCCTTATGCTATAAATAAATTGTATTATTTGTTTATTTCAACAAGTGTGTTTGGGTTGTTTGTGAAAGTAAGTCTATTGCCATATCAAATCACAAAAGGGAAAGTAAAAGTGTTAATGTAGACTTTCGCCAATTTATTAACCTAATTCATAAAGTGTACAGATTTGTAGCGTCCCAGCTGGAAATTGAAATAAACTTTCCTCACTCAACCTACACTTAACTTAGCATCTCCTGGGAGGCGTCTTGTTGATTATTTAAATGAATCACCAATATTGCCAAAGGTAAAACTGATAATTAATTATTTGAGTAATCATATACCTTGTCCACTAAAGTCAGCATTAACAAAAAGATCAAATATGCTGTTAATTTGCATATTGTTTTTCAGCTTAGCTCCTTCCGAGCAAAGCAATTAATCTTCCATGGATACATTTTCTAAATCTGCCAAATGAAAAAGGCAGTAAAGGGGAAACATTAATGGACATTTTATAAACAAAATTGTACGCCCTCTTTTTTGCTCAAATGAGGCTTTCTATTTTTCCACATGCTGCACGTACTCTTACCATCATGTATTTCTCTTACTCTTGCCCATGTGTGATTTTTCAGTAAAGTCTGTATACAAAACATGCATACTGGAAAAGTGTCACAGTCTTCTTTAGTTGTTTATTTTGCATTAGACTGTAAAGTTGGTCCCAGTTCTGTTCCTCTCTGATTTCCTGCATTTTGCTTTGTCAGTTTTCTCCAACACCCATCATTTTTTCTTTCCTGTGTTAATGAACATTGTAACAATTTGCACACTTTGACCAGTTTCTGCCATCAACATTCCATGCAGAAACAATCTGTCTCCTTGATTTTGTTCTTATTCTTCCTTGCCCACCTCCACCTCTCCTCCTGTGTCCTCTTCCTGTTTCTTCCTATGGTGGCAGATCCATTTTTCCAAAACAAGTGAACTGACCTATGGCCCTTTAATTTATCTATCTTAAGGATATGACTGGTGTGTGAACAATTCTGCCTCATAGCGATAGCATCTGGGGAATTGTGTGCTAAATGTATTCTAGCTTTGCTTACTTGAGTTAATGATATTGTAGCCATCGCTTTCTAAATGAGCCCATAGATACATGAGCCAATGATGGATGAAGGGATTTGTGTGTGGAAGTTTGCACAAAAAGTGTAATAAATCTGACTCATGTTTCAAAATAGGGGAATGGTGTTTATAATTCCATGAAATGAGTTTATATCTTTGCTAATAGTATGTAAAAGATTGAGAAAAAACTGTAATAGTTTGTTTAAAAATTACTGCCATTATCCACCTTATAAATTCCCTTCATAATTTTAAACAACCATCTGTCCATTCATTTTCCTAACCCGCTTATCCAGGGCAGAGTCGTGGGGCAGCTGAAGCCTCTCTTAGTAGTTATTGGGCACAAGGGAGGCAACAAGGGAGGAATAAGACCTGGATAGGGCACCAGTTCATCACAGGGCAAACTTTTTGATCTAAGAAACACTTCCAACCCCTAAAATTTCCAAAGAACTAAGTAACTCTGTGATAGTTTCTGTAATTGCTTGGGTCATTGACTTCTTCACATGTGCAAACTACAAAAAATACAAAATTAGATTGTTCACTATTTCACTTTTCACCAACACCTTGAACCTGAGAATACCAAGTACTACACTCACCTAAAGGATTATTAGGAACACCATACTAATACGGTGTTTGACCCCCTTTCGCCTTCAGAACTGCCTTAATTCTATGTGGCATTGATTCAACAAGGTGCTGAAAGCATTCTTTAGAAATGTTGGCCCATATTGATAGGATAGCATCTTGCAGTTGATGGAGATTTGTGGGATGCACATCCAGGGCACGAAGCTCCCGTTCCACCACATCCCAAAGATGCTCTATTGGGTTTAGATCTGGTGACTGTGGGGGCCATTTTAGTACAGTGAACTCATTGTCATGTTCAAGAAACCAATTTGAAATGATTCGAGCTTTGTGACATGATGCATTATCCTGCTGGAAGTAGCCATCAGAGGATGGGTACATGGTGGTCATGAAGGGATGGACATGGTCAGAAACAATGCTCAGGTAGCCCGTGGCATTTAAACAATGCCCAATTGGCACTAAGGGGCCTAAAGTGTGCCAAGAAAACATCCCCCACACCATTACACCACCACCACCAGCCTGCACAGTGGTAACAAGGCATGATGGATCCATGTTCTCATTCTGTTTTACGCCAAATTCTGACTCTACCATTTGAATGTCTCAACAGAAATTGAGACTCATCAGACCAGGCAACATTTTTCCAGTCTTCAACTGTCCAATTTTGGTGAGCTTGTGCAAATTGTAGCCTCTTTTTCCTATTTGTAGTGGAGATGAGTGGTACCCGGTGGGGTCTTCTGCTGTTATAGCCCATCCGCCTCAAGGTTGTGTGTGTTGTGGCTTCACAAATGCTTTGCTGCATACCTCGGTTGTAACGAGTGGTTATTTCAGTCAAAGTTGCTCTTCTGTCAGCTTGAATCAGTCGGCCCATTGTCTTCTGACCTCTAGCATCAACAAGGCATTTTCGCCCACAGGACTGCCGCATACTGGATGTTTTTCCCTTTTCACACCATTCTTTGTAAACCCTAGAAATGGTTGTGCGTGAAAATCCCAGTAAATGAGCAGATTGTGAAATACTCAGACCGGCCCGTCTGGCACCAACAGCCATGCCAAGCTCAAAATTGTTTAAATCACCTTTCTTTCCCATTCTGACATTCAGTTTGGAGTTCAGGAGATTGTCTTGACCAGGACCACACCCCTAAATGCATTGAAGCAACTGCCATGTGATTGGTTGATTAGATAATTGCATTAATGAGAAATTGAAGAGGTGTTCCTAATAATCCTTTAGGTGAGTGTATATTTGAATCTTGTTCTTTGTTCGATTTTTTTCTCTAAATGTCCTAAATCCTAAATCTACATTTAGATGTGTTTACTTGGATTGACCTTGGCCTCAATTAGCTCTGTAAGACTCCTGCTATTATTGCATTTAGTATTTAATGTATTTTTGTGTTTTCCGCAGAACTTTCCCATTTTTTAGCCCTATCTGGATGTTTGAGTATAAGGATTTGATCTATTAGGTTGGGTTTCCATATAAACTCTTCTGTGACATCTTTTTATTTTTATTTAACCGTTGAATTGCCATTTTTGTCTCATTATGGCTGCTATCAATTGTACAGTACAGTATATATGTTTCCTTACATATATTATAGATGTGTATCTTTTGTGACATCTTGAGAGTGACTGGATAAAAGGTCATTGTTGGGGTCACATTTCTATCAGAGATTGTAGATAACTCCATTGTTTCTTATGGTTCATTGAAGATATTATCTGTATTTTGGTTAACAAATTTTATGCTCAACTTTTTCACTACAATGTTTGTTATTTGTTTGAAGGTATTTTTTTAACTTCTGACTACATCTATTTTGCTGTTCCATTTCTGAACTCATGCTGTTATTTCTATCTTAGCACAACAGCAGCCAATCAAGCATTTCAAGGATTTTCTTTAAAAAATCACCATATTCTTCTTTCTTTAACATGTCTCTTCCACTTTCTGACAATGTAAAAGTTCAAGCAAAATATCTCAGTTTACATTTTGCTTCTAAATAAATTATATTCATGATATTGTGGACAGCTTGCACATACCTACTTGTGTATACCTGCTTGTGTAAATGGTACCTGCATTATTGCTGACATTTGCCATGTCCATGTGAATTTTGTTCATATACTTAAATTTATTCCTACATTACAAATTAAGCAAGTTAGGTTGATGGGCCATTTTAAATTTCTCTCTTTTAGTGATTGTTGGTATGTGAATGTGTGTTTCTATCTTGTGCCCAGTTTAACTAGGATAATTTCTTATTGAATGAGGAAAATGAGTTAATATATATAAATGGTCTTAGGCTTCTGCTCCAACACATCTCACACATACATTTGGTGCCAACACAGAGAACAATTTCTCCACAATAATTCCCACTCAAAGTATTTTTATATACATGTTCTATTCTCTTCTGTCTTTTCTAGAAAAGTGAAGTGAACTCCACATGAGTTTCAATCAGTCTATTATATGTTTCTTCACATACTCTTTCCTTAACTCATTCCTACTAACTCTACTGGTATGCTTTTTCGGGTCAGTAAGTGGCCTTTAAAGCAAGATCCTAGGGTGTGTTTGATTCCCTGGCTTCCTGACAGCTGTATTATCCCTGAGAAAAGTTACATCTTCTGCAAACAGTGAACCTTGTGTGTGCATGTTATGCCCTTTAGAATTACACTTACCATTTAGAGTAAATGTTTAAAATAATGATTGGGAAATGAAAGATTATGGGACAATCCATAAGAGTAAAAGGAAGCATGACAAAAAATTTTTATTTCTTACAGCATATACTAGCCGCTGTTTCAAAAAGTACTAGCACTTGTTCTAATAGTGTAGTTGTAGGTGGTTATTTTAAATATGTTAGGTTGCCAATGCTCCATACACAATGTGAACAAAAATACTAACAAAATGCTTTACTCTTGTAAACGTAATAAAATGTTGAAAATGTAATGCCCCTTTCTGAACAAAAGATTGACATAGAAGCACAACTCTTTCATCAAATTCTGCCCAGAAAAACATAATCAGACATTCTAGCATTCCCAGAGGAGTGTCTGCATGAACATTACTATTTTGCATCTGAGGCTTTCATATATCTGACCTTTTAAAATATGAAAGATGCCACATTTCTGAATAGCAATCGCAAAAATGTGCCTAAATTTGAAGTAGCATTTGCTCACACACGCAGACATATGCATGAACTGTCTTTCCCGAGACATAAATAAGTAATCATCATCAAAAAGGGATCCCACAGAGTTGCAGGTAAGGCAATTAAATTTAATCAAATGCTACATTTTTAAACAAAAATGCTGCCAAGAGATTTTCTGGTGGAAAACATTCTGTGGAGTTCTTCGTCTTTTAAAGAAATGCCTCTAAAGACTAATAACTATACCCAACATGCTTATTAATGCAGTTTTGAGTCACCATAATAGAATAAGGCAAAAATATTACTTCTTTATTGTATTGTGGTTCATTTGGCTGATGGCTTTTATGATTGAAGTGTAAATATGTATATAGCTCACGGCTTGATGGCAACTCTAGTCTGTTCTGGGAGTTGAGAAGGATGACTGCGAGGGCTCTGAGGGCAGATAAGGAGGCATTTGTTATAGGAATCCCTGAGCAAGTGACACACTATCTATGGTCTAGTGATCCGCATCCTGCTTACAGAGAAATCGAAGCATTACACACATCCGAATCTGTTCCTCCAAGAGTAGCAGTCAACAGCTGATGGAACGGTCCTTACAGATGACACTGCAATTGTGACCCGCTGGGCTGGCTACTCTGAGCAGGTGTTGAACACTAGAATTACCAAAACCTACAAAAAAACTTGTAAATCCAGCCCACCTTAAATCCCTTTGCACCTCTCTGTCAGCGTCTTTTGTCTTGTAAATGTGTCGATAAGCACAAGCAGCCTGCTATTCCATGTGCCCCACTGCTGCAGAAAGGACAAGAAGTTCTCCCAGCTCAAGCCTTGATTATCAGGGAGTGAGCAACCTAGAGCTGTATAGGGACATAATATATCGTTATTTGGAACACATACATTTCATGAGTGTTCTGTGTCTACAACAATGTAAACACATCATTAAAAAAGAAACGTTTTTCATGTTTTAGTAATAAATGACAAAATGTTGACATGAACTACAGTATGAATGTGTGAAGGCTGAAGTCAAAACATCAAATAAATACTTTCAGAAAAGGTGCAAGTGCAATACAACAACTACTGTGGTGCAGTGGTAAGAACTGCTGACTTGTAATCAAAAGGCCATGGGTTCAATCCTGGGTTCCTTGCAAATTCACCATTTTGAATAGTGAGCTGCTCTTATATAAAAACATCCATTTGATTTGCGTCTGTTAGTTTATAGTACTTGTGGTAGGGTAAAAATGTGAAGGTTGGCTACACTGCCTGTATGGAGACTGACTTGTTTTTTTAAGTGCAGGAGGTACCATCTTGCTGCTTTCCAAACGTGCCTGTGGAGCAGGGATGCCGTGCTGCAGGATCTTTCTCTCCTGTTTATGGGCGCGTCTGCAGTACCTAAAAATATATGTTACATTCAAATCTTTTGTATTTGTACTACACAGCTGTATATTTACAAAACAAAACTGTAAAATGGAGGACTGAATGTACAAGAGCTCATTGACTCACCATTGTGCAAGTGTGGCAGCATTAACCTCAGGGAGCTGGATGGTGGTTTCCTGCATCACATGCACATTATTCAATATGCACTCCCTTTTGTGCTTGTAGGCAAGTGTGACTAGAATCCATTTAGACACTGTGACAGCTTCACACAAAAAATGTAACATTATCATTCTTACTAAAATGTAACATTATCATTCTTGCCCAGGGCAACACACTGCTTTGTACTTTCCACACCCGGCACAATAATCTTCTTGGTGGCTCTGAATCTTCCTTTGGTGAGGGTGGCCTGATGACATGGAGCATAAACTGTCCATTCCTTTTCATAGTCTGATAGGGATGCCCACAGGTCCACTATATGGCTGGATTCCTTTCTGGTCAAAGCAAGACTATGATCTTTCAGAGCAACCAAATAGTCTGCCAAATCCTGAACAGCTCTGTAACATTCAATGTTGTCTGGGCCAACAGAATCCTACATTGAAAATTAAATAGATTAATATAGTGGCTCAGTTATTTCTTACATATATTGTTGTCAATACAATTATTTTCCAACTAAACAATTATGAAATGCAATAATGACAAACTAGTTCACTAATGATCTGAAAGAAGTTATGAAAAATTAAAGACAAAGCTGACCAATTTGGAGATAAGTCTGCTTACAAAGATGTTACGTATCAACTACCAAAGCAGATAAAAGGTCAAGCTGTAACAGAATTTCTTCTCCAATTACTCTTCTTGGGTCTCGAATTCTTTACAAATGATTACTGGTTTTAATGACATGCCCCTTACCCTCAAATAAAGATTAATCCCTAACTAACAAACTAGATGAATAGTTTTTATTGTAGGTTTGAAATGCTCATCATCATGGACATCACACCAGCTGACTTTGCTCTCTTAACAGTGTAACTGCACCTCTCCTCTAAGCATTTTTTAGCAAGAGGTCAGTTCACTCTTTCTGAGACAGAAATGCCATAAATCTCCTGAACCAGAAAATAGTTTTTCCCTCCACACTAAGTTGGATCCTGTATTTATAAAAAAACTCAATTTTTGTCTCAATGTAAAGTTTTTGACTGTTTCAATACAGTTCATAATCATCCCTAAGAAGCAAAATACTTAAATGTCTAAATGATTACAGACCTCTGGCACTGACCTCTATAATAATGAAGAGTTTTAAATGTCTGATTCTTTAATATCTGTGATCTTCAGATCTATCACAACGTCTCTGGTTGACCCACTACAGTTTGCTTACTGTGCAGACAGGTCAGCTGAAGATACAGTGAACATGGTTCTCCAGTACATCTGCAGCAGTCACACTCTCCAGTTACATTGCTGATTTCTAAACTCCTCCATCTGAAATTTATTTTACTTGGTTGGAGTGCAATTCTGTTGTGCTATATTGTTTTATATGTTCTGTTTTGTGCAATGTATATTTCAATACTTTCACTACTGTATATAACGTTATGATGATGTCATGTATTGCATTTTGTGTTATTCAGTTTTAATTCACTTTGTTATGCATCTGGATGTAAGACTAAGAAAAATTCCTAGCAACTATGGTGCCTGACAATAAGTACAGTTCAGTAGCTGAGAACATCTTTTTCTAAAACTTATGTCAGTACTGAAATGTTTTGAAAGCAATTTAAATACAGTTTCAACTAACAATAAATAACAATATCTTCAAATGTTGAACTCACATCATGACTAGTAATGAAGAATGGTCATCACTGGCCATTGCTGATGACTGCAGTGCATCATTCACTTGAGTCAAAAGAAAAATGAAAGCAAAATATTTGGGCAAGGCCTACACCACATTTAATATTCTGCTTATGAAAAACATTCACTGATATCATAATGACAAATTTTGGTGTTTTAGAAAGGTTCCACAAAAAACTTACTGCTTGGCAAAATAGGTACACTATATGTCATGTGTCTTGACTGCTCCAGATGTTCTGCCCCTTTCCTTGAAGGCGAAGATAAGGGCACTGCAGCTGAAGTTGCAGATGATGTGGCTGTGGAAGCAGCACGTGGAGTTCTTGTGATGTCCATGGTGGGAACAGTGAAGTCCTGAAAGGCCTTAGGCTCCACAAAGACCTCATCATCATCCTCCTCCACGTGGATGTCATTATCCTTTAGTTCTGTTATTGTGGCCTTTTAGTCTGGAAGAATTTTGCCTGTCAAGTTGTATAGATACTCCACTCCTATCAGCTTACCTGAAACAATAAAACAAATCAATAACAAAGACTTGACATTACAATATTAACAGGATTTAAAATAACACCTACAACAACATTTATTTATATAGCACATTTTCATACAAAAAATGAAGCTCAAAGTGCTTTACATAATGTAGAATAGAAAAATAAAAAACACAGTAAGACAATAAAATAAGTTAACATTAATTAACATAGAATAAGAGTAAGGTCTGATGGCCAGGGTGGACAGAAAAAACAAAAAAACTCCAGACGGCTGGAGAAAAAAATAAAATCTGCAGGGATTCCAGACCATGAGACCGCCCAGTCCCCTCTGGGCATTCTACCTAACATAAATGAAACAGTCCTCTTTGTATTTAGAGTTCTCACGGAAGGACTTGTATTTCAGTTAACTCCAACTTAATTTAAATATTCCAGTAATGAGTGAATAAAAGTTACCTGTGTATTTACAAGGTATTGAGTAGGCTACTAAGCTCCTTCCTAGCACTTCCTCCGCAAGAGTGTCGGCTGCATGGTGGAGAAGGCCACGGTAGGAGTGGGGTTCCTTATTCCCCTCTGAAGTGGCAGCGACAGCCCTGTCCTCATTCCACCTGGCCAAGCCATCTATAAGGTAAGCCTGGAAAAATATGTCACTTGCAAGCGTTCCTGAAAAATAAATGGACATTTTTTTATACTGCTGCATGAAAGGTAACTGTGATGATTAAGCATCAGCATTACACACAGTCTATAAATGAATGCTTGCCTGTACAGTGCCCTGAGAGACTCTTGTGTATTTACCTGGGATGAACCTGTTAATGTGTAAGTGGAAGGATTCCAGTGAGGTAGAACCTCTTGCACATCTGTAGGTTGGCAGGCGATGACCTCCCTTTACCAAAGTCCCAGTCTGCACATAAAGCTGCACAACCAGGTGGATCCTGAATGCAAACAACATGCTCTTTTTGAGACCTCCATATCTCACCCATCCTTGTGGAATTAATGAGAGGTACTTCGAAAGTGTTGTGGCCCCTCTCACCATCAAAAGCCTTAATTAGTTTAGTGACCAGGGGCCTCATGCATAATGCCGTGCATAGAATTCGCACTATAACATGATGTAAGTGCAAAGGCCGAAATGTGCTTACGCACAGAAAAATCTAGATGCAGGAATACTCCAATACTCCAGTACTCCAACTTCCGCATTCTTCCACTACATAAATCCCGGTCAGCGTGAAAAGTAACTCTCCTGCACTCACGTACTTTCCCGCCCCAACTCCTCCAAGAATTACGCCTCTTTGAACATGCAAATCAATATAAATAGCCCTTAAGCTCAGCCTTCTGTGAAAAGATGATGGGAAAAGCACAGGGGAAAATATAAGAATTTCAGCAAATACTAAGTGGAGGCAAAGGAAAAACATACTATTTGTTGATTTAAACCGTGGTATAATCAACAAAAGGAAGTTGACTGAGTGACATAGCGTGTTGGAGAAACTTGAAAGCTCAAGTTCACAAAGTCGCACAGTGCCAGAAATGAAAAAGAAAATGTCACATATCAAAGTCGCCGTGAAAGGGTGAGTCGTAGCCCACCATCTGAGTGTCATATGAAAACTTATTAGAGTACAGAGAAGTAAAAGGCACACAGTGGGGAAAAAGCACAAAATGTCAACTTCAATCTCGAAATTTCCACTTTAATCATGTAGTTTATTTTGTCATTAAAGTAGAACATCATAAGCTTCATCATAAAATCGTTTAAATAACCAGTTTCTCAAATCACATCGTAATTAAAATAGCACGTTGTAATTAAAGTAGCTTTGTTTTGTATGTGATCTGGCGGACTTGGCCCAGGTGTCCTTTAGAGAGATAGTGTGCACCCCTAAGGTGGCGCGGGAGGAGATTCCAGACCAGACAGGTAGGAATAGGTGGGTCACGGTCACAAGGCGTAAGGTAAAGGGTGCACACTGTCCGGGGGCATCAACCCCAGAATTAGAAGTGTCTAACTGTTATCATGTCCTGGCGGAGCTGGACGGTGACTCTGATAATTCTGAGGTGGTAGGCAGGGTTGAGGAGCCCCAACGGGCCACCTCAAAACCAGTTCCCAAAAAGAGAGAGGTAGTGATAGTTGGGGACTCAATCATTAGGGGGATTGAAGCGCAGGTGTGCTCCAGAGAGAGAGAGTCTCACACGGTGTGTTGCCTTCCGGGAGCACAGGTGGGAGACCTCCCTGGAAGGGTGGATAGGCTCTTGGCCAGAGCAGGGGGTGGATCCAGTTGTTATTGTCCACGTTGGAACAAATGACATACATAAGGGTAGTCTGTCAGTTCTGCGATCCAAATTCAAAGAGTTAGGTACCAAGCTGAGGAGCAGAACTGACAAGGTAGTCTTCTCAAAAGTTCTGCCTGTGCCACGCGCAAGTCCAGGTAAGATTGAGGAGATTAGAAGGCTTAACGCGCGGCTCAAATCTTGGTGCACGGTAGAAGGGTATAGGTTTATGGGGCATTGGGACTCCTTTTGGAACAGATGGGACCTGTTCCTCCGTGACGGGTTACATCTGAACCGAAGGGGCACCAATGTATTGGGGAGGCGTATGTGTAGGCTAGTCGAGGATTGTTTAAACTAGGGAATGGGGGCAGGGAGTTTAGGACAGGCCAGATTTAGATCTATACATGGAAGAACAAACAATGGTGTAGAAATAAAAATGCATAGTAATGTAAATTTTAAGCAAACACGTAAAGATAGAAGGATTAACACATTAAAAATAGCTTGCCTTAATGCTAGAAGTATCAAAAATAAGGTAAGTGAGTTGGAGTTGTATGTAGCAGAGCATAATTATGATATTATAGCAATAACGGAAACCTGGCTAAATAACAAAGATGGGGATGAGTGTAACATAGAGGGATACACATTTTTAGGAAGGATAGACAGAACAGAAAAGGAGGTGGGGTTGCTGTTTATGCCAAACAGGAATTAAATGTAAGTCATCTTCAGTTGGATGATGAGCCCCATCTTAGTGAGGACATGTGGCTTGCCTGGAAAATATTAGGGAAAAGGTCTCATTTTAGGAGTGTGTTATAGACCACCCAATTCAGACAGTAATTTCAACACACATCTTTTAGTAATATCAAAAGGCAAGTTTACAGGGGATATTATAGTCATGGGGACTTTAATTATCCAAATATTAACTGGGATAACCTTACAGATGGAGGAGCACAAGAGCAGGAGTTTTAGAAGTAATCAGCGACTGTTTTTAACACAGCATGTTAAAGCACCAACAAGGGGTGAAGCCTGTCTGGATTTAGTATTCTGTAATAATCAGGATAGAATTGAGGGTGTAGAGGTGATTGAACCACTAGGGTCAAGTGACCATAATGTAATACAATTCTCAGTATTTTGTAAGAGTACAGATGCAAAGACTAAAATTGTTAAGTTGAACTTTAGTAGGGCTAATTTTGAGCAGATGCGACAAAGTCTAAGTAGGATAGACTGGGATAAGCTTTTAAATGTGGAGACAGTCGAGGAGCAGTGGAACAGGTTTAAAAATGTTTTACATGTAATGCAGGACAGATACATACCTAAATTTGGAAGTAATAGGAAACTAAAAAAAACTCCACGATGGATTAATAAAGATTTAAAAAGAAGTTGCAAAGGAAAAACTGCTGTATAAGGCATATAAGACTAATGACTGCAAAGAGAACCGTAGGCGTATGAGAAATGAGGGCAACCATTAAGAAGGATATCAGAGAGGCTAAAAGACAGTTGGAGAGGAATATAGCAGATAAGGTGAAAGAAGACCCCAAGAGATTCTTTCAGTATTTTAGTAGTAAAAGAACAGTTAAGGAGGAGGTCAAGTTCATCAGGAATAGTAAAGAGGAATTAAAAGATACAGACAATGAAATAGCAGATGCCCTAAACTTACATTTTTCTGAGGTGTTTACAAGTGAGCAAGTGGATAACCTGCCAGAGGTAAACACAACTACTAAGGAGGTACTGAGGGATTTGGAAATTGTAGAGGGAGAAGTGCTGCTCAGATTAAATAAGATGAAATCAAACAAATCACCAGGCCCAGATAATATTTATCCTCGTGTTCTTAAGGAGGCTAGTGAGTACATATATAAACCCTTGACACATATTTTTAGGAAGTCACTGTGCACTGGAGAGATTCCAAAGGACTGGAAAATGGCAAATATCATCCCATTATATAAAAAGGGTGACAGGGCAGATCCAAGCAACTATAGGCCAGTAAGCTTAACAAGCATCACAGGAAAATTAATGGAAGGAATTATTAAGGATAAGATTGAGCAACACATGACAAGGACAGGAGTTATTCTGAACAGTCAGCATGGGTTCAGAAGAGGGAGGTCGTGTTTTACTAACATGTTGGAATTCTATGAGGAGGCAACAAAAGGATACGATCAAAGTGGAGCTTATGATATTATTTATCTGGACTTTCAGAAAGCATTTGATAAGGTGCCACATGAGAGGTTGGGCATCAAGTTAAAAGAAGTGGGAGTTCAGGGTGATGTTTTTAGATGGGTGCAGAATTGGCTCAGACACAGCAAGCAGAGGGTGATGGTGCGAGGAACCTCATCAGAACTGGCGATGTTAAGAGTGGTGTTCCACAGGGGTCAGTGCTAGGGCCGCTGCTATTTTAATATATATAAATGATTTAGATAGGAATATAAGTAACAAGCTGGTTAAGTTTGCAGATGATACCAAGATAGGTGGATTAGCAGATAATTTGGAATCCGTTATATCATTACAGAAGGACTTGGATAGCATACAGGCTTGGGCAGATTTGTGGCAGATGAAATTTAATGTCAGTAAATGTAAAGTATTACACATAGGAAGTAAAAATATTAGGTTTGAATACACAATGGGCGGTCGGAAAATCGAGAGTACACCTTATGAGAAGGATTTAGGAGTCATAGTGGACTCCAAGCTATCAACTTCCCAACAGTGTTCAGAAGCCATTAAGAAGGCTAACAGAATGTTAGGTTATATAGCACGATCTGTGGAGTACAAGTCCAAGGAGGTTATGCTCAACCTTTATAATGCACTGGTGAGGCCTCATCTTGAGTACTGTGTGCAGTTTTGGTCTCCAGGCTACAAAAGGACATAGCAGCACTAGAAAAGGTCCAGAGAAGAGCAACTAGGCTGATTCCAGGTCTACAGGGGTTGAATTATGAGGAAAGATTAAAAGAGCTGAGCCTTTACAGTTTAAGCAAAAGAAGATTAAGAGGTGACATGATTGAAGTGTTTAAAATTATGAAGGGAATTAGTACAGTGGATCGAGACTTGTATTTTAAAATGAGCTCATCAAGAACACGGGGACACAGTTGGAAACTTGTTAAGGGTAAATTTCGCACAAACATTAGGAAGTTTTTCTTTACACAAAGAATGATAGACACTTGGAATAAGCTACCAAGTAGTGTGGTAGACAGTAAGACGTTAGGGACTTTCAAAACTCAACTTGATGTTTTCTTGGAAGAAACAAGTGGATAGGACTGGCGACCTTTGTTGGGCTGAATGGCCTGTTCTCGTCTAGATTGTTCTAATGTTCTAATGTTCTATGTGCTCTACGTGTGTGAATCACTAGTGCTTCTTAAACCGGCTCTCTTCCTCGACTGGACACAGAATCCATTACATTCGTGATATTACAGCTCTCTGAATAACTAAAATACTGAGATGTATACTTGATATCATTTTCATGATGATAGGCGTTAAAGCACGATATTAAACATAGGTTTCACGGTGCAATGATTGTGCACGACCTTCGATGAAATTATTTATTGCAGCAGTACTTATGGGCGGCTGTAGGCTCGTGGCGGCCCTGGGCAGAGAAAGAATCGGTGGCCTCTTCGCCCACCAATGTCAATATGGTATCTTATGCACGGTGGATGGCTACGTCCGTTGCGGACACTGCATAGCCACCTTGTGCTCATGACACAAGTGTTTAACTTTTGTTGAAATTTGCCGCTGCATTTTTAGCTGTGTTGTTATTTTCTCTTTCTGTTTTATATTCAATATTTATTGCCGTGGCCGCCCCTGCAGTCCTTTCTTTTCTTTCTCCAAGTAACCGATTGCCACACAATCAGCTCTGTAATAGACGTTAAGCCATCTGTAAGCAGTTCTTCAAAATGTTTAAGGAACAATGAAATATCTTCGTAGTAAATGTTTAATTAATCTGTCCTTCACGCCAGTCCCAGTGAAGAATATAGATTATTTAAATGAAGTTAAAGTTTTAGCTGTATAATATAATAAACATATTTTGCTGCATTTCATCTTAAAAATGATATTGTCATCATATGTAAATACGCGCTTTATAAAGTGGCTCAGGTTGTGCAATATTATAACTGCAGTGCAAGTTTACAGTGAGGTAGTTCTACTTATAAGTACAGATAGTTCTACAAGGAGCAATTGATTGAGTTCATTTATAGTTCTTGGGATTGAAACTGTTTCTGAACCGCGAGGTCCATAAAGGAAAGGCTTTCAAATGTTTTGCCGTGGCTGAGACAGCGTGTGCTTGATGCTGTATACCGATAATTCTCTTTCCGATCTGCTGCTGCTGTTATTCACACTCAGATACAGTGATATAAATACTCCGAGTAGTGCAGTGAGAGTAATATGGAAAAAGATGATCCGCTGTGGCAACTCGTAACGGGAGCAGCTGAAAGAAGAAGAAGAAGAAGAAAAAGAAGGTGCAGTGAGAGTAACAACGCTAAAGCAGTTGTGGTATTCGGAATACTATGGCTATTCCCTGGACCATTATACTGTTACAGGTAATTTACAATTAGATGCATTACACTAATAAACAATATGCAATTAATTTCAGTATATTTATAAAGCTACGACAGGAAAGGAAAGGATAACCACTGTCAGAGGTGGCTGGGGTGGCGACCCGGCCGGGACGCCCAGGAGGACCAGAGGAGGGCTTGCGCCTTCCCCAGACCATCTGGGGGCGACCGCCCTGGTTCCTTTGGAGGCTACGAGTACAGAGCTTTAAAGCTCCACCCTATAGGGGCCTGTGGTCACCACCAGGGGGCACCCCCATGCCTTTGGAGCCCTGGACCTCAGCACTTCCGCCACACCTGGAAGTGCTGGGGGAAAGAGGAGCAGGGACACCTGGAATGCTTCCAAGGATACAGCTGGCACTTCCGCCACATGGGGGCGTGTCAGTGGGAAATTGCCGGGAAGCACCCGGAGCACATCTGGGTGTGAATAAAAGGGGCCGCCTCCCTGCATTCGATGTGAGAGTCGGGAGTGGAGTGGACTGAGCTTGCTGGAGGAGGCAAGAAGGCGGCCTGAAGAAAGTAAGGCACTGTGTGGCCAGGACTCTGGGGACTTGTGGGGTTTGTGGTGCACTAATGGATTTGTATATACTGTAAATAAACGTGTGTTGGGTGAAATGAACATGTCTACCTGTCTGTGTCCGGGCCAGCCTCCACACCACACAGGAACAGTAGCACTGCTTTAATGCCAGGTGCCGCCAGTCTGCAAAACTGAGCGGAGAACTTGCGTACGACAGGGTATGTGGTACTGTGGAAATATTTATGGCTTTACGCCAAGTTTAGGTTTTATACATCGTGATTTGAACATGGAAACGTTCTTACGCAACATTTCTGTGCGTGTGCACCGTTTATACATGAGGCCCCAGGTCCTGAATGTCTGCTACACTGCGAGTCTTTCTTTTACAGTGCAGAGCCAACTCATTTCTGCTGAGTTGACGCATCACATCTACATGTGATGACCGGACTAGTTGACTTTCCAGCCCTGATTGCTTGGCCTCCTTTAGTCTGTCCAAGTCTTCCTAGTCCCACATGAAAATTCAGTGGCTGAGGCAGTTCATGAAGGTTGCATACAGAGAATGTGAGTCAGTTGTACAACCAACAGCAATCCTCCTCATGAAATACCATATATCAAGCTTGATCTGCAAGTCCTTCTACTCTTCAAACATCCGTCTCAGAAGGGTGGACCCACAGCAGTCTCTATCAACTTACAGCACTTCAGAAGGAGGTATTCCAGCATCCCTGTACCTCTTTATTATTCCATCAACCATTAGACCAAGACCAAAGCTTTAACTTGCCGTTTGGACAGACATTATAGTCTGCCCGTAGTCATTGCCAACATTTGTCACCCAGGAAGCAGTTCCAGCCGCATGACCTGCAAGCTTCTTTGAGACCTTCTTGGTAGAATCTGTTTTTAGCACACGGCCAAATTGTGAGGTGATAGTGGCTTTAATCGCATCCAATCCATCAGGCAGCGGTGCTTTGGGAGAAGGAGCATGTCAGGTGGATTCTTAAAGGTCACTGGGTTCAACAGACCAGTGGAGACAGCAGTCTGCCAGGTACTGAATGTTTTTCCCTAGCCATACCTCTGCATGCTCCTCTTGCAGCTTTTTTTGAATTTGGCTGCTACTATTGCCCAGACCTCTTTGATGCAACAGACGAACCACCCACAGGTCACATGCCAACCTGGATGTGTGGATGCAAGGGAACTGGAGCCTGTGGGTAATGTCCAGCTGTGACACAACATTGTGGCTCCAACTAATGACTTTCCTCTTGCATTTTTTGCATGCCAAGTACCCTGAGGCAATGAAGTAAGCAGACCAGCTGATGTAAGCTCCTCCTTCACACAATCTGGATGTGGACAAGTGAGCTTCACCTTCCAGAGCTTTCGTGGCATCCAGAGTAGCAACCAATGACCAAAGTAGCACTCTGTTTTTGGCAAGCCAGTACTAGTGAGAAAGGGTGGATGAAGTGGGTTCCACCACATCCTATCAAACTTTGTGTAATCCGGCTCTGGGTGACCATGCGCTGACCACTTGAAAAGGGCCTTTAAAGTCCAGGTTTGATCATCCAGAGGCAAAGTGCGTGTCCAGCCTGCAGGAAGACAAATATGTCACCCGATTTATATGAATCTTTGCAACATATTTGGAAGGTGCAGCCTTAAAACAATAGAAATGAGCACAGTTATGTTTTTGAAAATAACAGGGAGAATAATAAGCAAAAGCACTGATAAAGAACAATATATTAAATTTGCCAAGGCAAATTCATTTTGATCGTTATTAAAAAAAGTTGGAGTTCAAATGTACTTCAGACCCATGCAGTTATAGAAATGTGATCAGCATCCTGCTGCACTAACCAATGTAAACCCAAGGTTCAAATGCATGGTGAAACTTGATTCAATATTTTCGAACATCTGAAGACCTGTATGAAATATACTTACTGGTCACTTGTGACTCTAACTGTTTGACCTCTGCGAGCAATTCACTGTTTTCTAGCTCAGATGTCTGTTCAGAGGCTGAAACAGAGCTTGCCACAGCATCCAGGGCTGAAAAATATGCAATAAGCAATAAATATGTCAAAACAATACCAACTGTACAAAGACTGCAAATTAAAGATAAAATTAAATTTTAAATATAAAAATTTTTCCTGTAAAAATATATTACAATTGATGACTCAGTTACCAGGTTGTTTCTTCTGTTCAATCGAGACCCTTTTGACAGTTTTGTCTACTCTCAAAGGGTGCTGTACCTTCCCAACCAAAAGGGAACGCAGAAAGGTGACTTTGGGCACAGCTACAGAGCTGGAAAGCTGCTGCTGGTGCTGCAAGCTGGAAGCAGGCAGGGTACTACAGGAGGGACGAGAGCTGGTTGATGCTGGAGTAGTAGAGGAAGGATGAGAGCTGGAGGATGCTGGAGTAGTATAGGATCAATGAGTGCTGGAGGATGCTGGAGTAGTACAGTATAGGAGGGATGAGATCTGGAGGATGCTAGTGCAGCAGAGGAGAGTTGAAAGGTGGTTGATGCTGGGGCAGTAGAAGGATGACACCCAGAGGATACTGCAGCAGTAGAGGAGGTGGAGGGCAGGATAGTGGAGGTGTTAGCATGGGGCTTAATGTGAATAGCCTTCTGGCCCTCGGGAAAAAGCTCCATATATCACCTAAAGGTTGCCTTATTAAAATGGTGGTTTTTGGAGTCTTTTACCTCTGATGATTCTTTCATCATAGATGACACAAGATACCCAGCTTATCCCAAGGCATTCTCTGCCACCCACTTGAATGTCTGGAAGATGCCGAACTGCATTTCATGTTGACCCAGAATATTCAATCTTTTATATGGGTCCTGGCTATGACTTACAACGGCTGTTCTTGCAGACTCCAAGACCTTATCTGGTTAGAGAGGTCTAGACCATGGCCTCTTCTGGTTCTCCGTCTTCACTTTTTTGTGCTTCCAAAGAATCAGACAAGTTGAGACTTCCATCTGCCTTCTTCCTGAAGTTTGACTCCATCTACATAAAATAATTTTTTAAATATTTAATTACATAAAGCTAAACTGACAAAACTGTTAACTTGGCAATTTTCATGGCTGGCACTACAATTTAGGTGAAGTAGGCAGAAGGATTGTATATGTACTGTTATGAATCCTGAGAATATTTATCCACACCAGATCAAGAAAACTTGACTCTAAAGCTGCAGTTCTGCCTAATCACTGAACTGGTCAGCATACAGTATGCTTCACAATGTCAATGTCAATTTATTTATATAGCACATTTAAAACGACATAGTAATGCTGCGGCCAAAGTGCTTTACAATAATAGAATAAAAGAAAAAACAAAAACAATAAACAATAAAACATAAATAGTAATAAAATATATGAACATAAAATAAGATAGGTAATAAATAGAAATAATGTTATATGATCACAAAGAGGAAAACCATCAGTATTACTGCACTGAATGCAAGTGAAAAGAAGTGAGTTTTTAATCTTGTTTTGAACAGTTCAATTGTAGATGACTCCTTTATGTAATGAGGTAAAGAGTTCCACAGGCGAGGGGCAGCAGCTGCAAAGGCCCTGTCCCCCTTGGTTTTACATTTGGTACGAGGGACAAGAGACAACTGACCAGAAGATCTAAGCACTCTGGATGGCTGGTGTAAAACACACAATTCAGATAAATAGGCAGGAGCAAGCCCATGTAAAGATTTAAAAACTAGCAGCAAGATTTTAAAATCAATTCGAAAACTGACAGGCAGCCGGTGTAAAGAAGCTAAAATAGGAGAAACAGAGTCATACTTCCTTGCCCCAACCAGAAAGCGAGCGGCAGCATTTTGGACCAGCTGTAACCTGTGTATCAGAGATTTGTTAATCCCTGAACACAGCGAATTGCAATAATCGAGGAGAAAAAAATAAAAGCATGAGTAGCTTTCTCAAGATCTTTAGGAGATAAAAAAGGCTTGATCTTACCTAATAGATGAAGTTGGAAAAAGCAACTCTTGACTACAGAATTTACTTGTTTCTCAAAAGAGAGGTTACTGTCAAAAGTAACACCAAGACTGCAGACTTTAGGTTTGGAAAAGACAGAGAAAGAGCCGAGAAGTCCAAGACCAATTTGGGCTTTAGCTGGTGGACCCACTATAAGCGCCTCTGTTTTATTTTGATTTAGATCAAGAAAATTATTAGCCATCCAGGATCTTAGTTCAGACAGACAGTTGTGGAGTTGATTTGTTGCAGAGTTGCAGACGGGAATATAAACCTGAGTATCATCGGCATAGCAGTGAAAAGAAATGGTCAATTTCCTAAAAAGCGCTCCAATAGGGTGAATGTATATAGAGAATAAAATAGGACCCAAAATGGATCCCTGAGGAACACCATATTTGAGAGGAGCAGTAGATGAAAAAGAGGAATTTAAAGTCACTGAAAAGTGTCTACCAGTTAAATATGACCTGAACCAGTTAAGAGCAGCCCCTTTAAGACCAACAAGATGTCTGAGCCCCATCAGCAATATTTCATAGTCAATGGTGTCAAAGGCAGCGGACAGGTCAAGGAGGACAAGGACTGCCGCATCACCTGAGTCAGTAATAAGAGAGATGTCGTTGAACACTTTCAGGAGTGCCGTTTCAACATCATGATAACGCCTAAAACCAGATTGGTAGATCTCAAATAAATTATTGGAGTTAAGGTGATTGACCAATTGATTATAAATAATTTTTTCTAGAATTTTAGCCAGAAATGGCAGCTGGGAAATTGGATGAAAGTTGGTTAAAACTCCAGGATCTAATCCTGCCGTTTTTAGATGGGGACGGACTGCAGCATGTTTAAAAAATGAGGGCACAACCCCCGAACTAATAGAATCATTTATAATGGCTAGTAAAGATGGGCCCAACACATCAAAGGCTTCCACTAAGAGACGTGGTGGTACAATATCGAGGGGGTTGGAAGCTGGTTTAAGGGTGTCAATATTTCCATTGAAAGTGAGACTTGATCAAAGGAATCTAGAACAATGTCATGATTGACAGTAGAAAGTTCATAGCCAGTTTGAACAATGCCACGGCGGATAGTATCAATTTTGCTGACAAAGAATGATAGAAACTGCTCACGTGAATGAACAGTGCTATTTAGTCCCATCACAGAATAAGGGTGAATGGCCGCATTAATTGAATTAAATAAAACACAAGGATTGTTTGAATGATGGGATACTAAATCGGTAAAGAAGTCATGTTTCAATTTCTTAACTTCAGCCTGGAAATTGAAAAGAGAAGTCCTGAAAATCTGTTTACACATAGTCAGTCCATCTTTTTTCCAACTCCATTCAGCAGTTTGACAGGCGCAGCGCAGTGATCATGTATTTTCATTTAGCCAGGGAGCAGGTCTTACCTTATTACAGCGTATCTTGGGCGGAGCAATTGCGTCTAAAACCGTTTTACAGGAGGAATTAAATTTTACGACAGAATCATCGATATCATTATTTTGGTCATGCATATAAAGACTAGAGAAAATGGTTTTAAAATCAAATATATTGGAAGAATTTAAAGAGCGCAAACAGTGTGGTGGATGGCTATTAGTCGCGAGATCAACGGTAATATGCAGATCTTACAGAAAAGTAATCAATGAAAGAAACATCACATAAATCAATACTATTCACTGAAATATCACGAGTAAGAACGAGATCAAGGGAGTGACCGAGAGAGTGAGTTGGCGTATTAATATGCTGTATAAAATCGAATGAGTCCAACAGTGATAAAAAGTCTTTGACCAAAGGTTTCGATTGACAACAAACGTGAATGTTGAAATCACCAACAATAAATATTTTGTCATGGGAGAGGGTGATATCCGCCAGGAGATCAAAGATTTCAGAAATGAAAGTATTATTAATTACAGGAGGTCTATAAACCTCGGCAAACAACAAAGAAATGAAGCTGCACACTTCGAAAAGTTGAAGTTGAAAGCTGCTAAACGGACCCCTTGTAAGGCTCCGACACAAGAACATACTTTTAAAAAAAGTGACAATGTCCCCCCACGACGAGTCAAACGAGGAGAGTTTAAAAATAAATAACCTGAAGGAACCAAGTCAGTAAAACATGAAGAGTCACCATTTAAAATCCAAGTCTCAGTGATGAAGAAGAAATCCAGATTATTTAATGTAATAAAATCTTGAAGAATAAAAGTTTTATTAGACACTGATCTCACGTTCAGGAGAGCAGCCTTGATAGAAGTAGAAGAGCTAGTTGCAGGATGAGCACGGGTGAGTGTGCGAAGATTAGCAGCGTTTACTGCCCAATTGCACATCGAAGAAAAGTGATGCTGTCTTGAAATGGAGAAATTAAATCCGGTGTCCAGCGCCCATGATGGAGTCCTGGGCAGGAGAAGATTATGAGGGGCCAAACAGGCCATAAATCATATATTTCTGTGTGTAATCTATTGGTTTACGTGTGAACACTATTGGTTTATGAATATTTACTATCGGCTTGCGTGCATACATAATTGGTTTGCCTGCGTACAATACTGGTTTCATTCATATGAACTATATTGGTTCGTGTCCGTATATTATCCGTTTGTACGTGCATATCACTGGTTTGCATATGAACTATATTGATTTGCGTGTGTATAGCACTGGTTCCTGTACGTTTGTTATTGGTTTGTGAGTGAACTGCATTGATTTACGCTTGCATGTTATCGGTTTGCGTATGAATTATATTGGCTTTCTAGTTCCCTCTCTCACCTAGTGATGTCTAACTCTGATGTTCAGTCTTGAAGGACGGCCTGTTCTAGTAAGAGTCTGGGTGCTGTGATGAACATTCCAGTTTCTGATGATGGATCCAGCAGTGCGCAATGGGACATCAAACTCTTGATGTTTTTATAGTTCTTTCTTGCTACATTGTGCATTTCAATAACTTTCTCACATCAGCAGAATGCTCCTCTCTCTTCATTTTTTCAGTGACTGTCCATCAAAGACTACGGCCCCTATGAAGGGGGCTTTTTATATCCAGAGAGAAAGTAGCACCTCATTATGTTTAATATGACTGTCAAATGTCTGCCACCTTTGTAATTAATTTGTCATTGGTGTAAACCTGGAGCTTCCAAAGCATAGAGGTTTAAACACTTATGTAAACACTAACTTTGGAGATTTTCTACTTCAATTAAATGTCTACATAAAATAGTTTATTTTGACTTTGAAAATGTTTTGTTACAGCATAAGAAAAAATACGGAATAAATAAATATGTGTACAAATATTTTGTCTTGCATAAAATTATAACAACTTTCAAGGGGATTGAATACATTTGCACATCACAGTATGTTTGTAAAAGGGTTTGGTTTCTAATTATTTTTAAGTTTGGTGCACATTCAGCTGCTTTTTTATTTACTTCTAGCCACATCCAGTACAAGCTTGCAGTCAGCTACTTATTCACAAACCAGCTTCTTCTTCTATATTAACAGCAAGGCAAAATATTCTACAGTGTGTACACTAGTCCGCAAACTGATCCATTATTTGAAAAAATAAACATTCCAGATTTTCAACCAAAACTTGAATGGGTTGAAAATGTTAAACTCAACTTTAAGAATGGAATCTGTCCAGGGCACGTTTATATTATGCCAATTAATATACACGTTGTGGATGTGCTAGCATTGTGGCGTAGTGTTTAAGACTGTACTTTTAAACAAAGTTCATGGGTTCAAGTCCTGATAATGACACTATGTGACCATAAACAAGTCACCTCACCTGTCTGCGCGGCGCGGGGGGTACAGGGCGAATCTAACCAGTAGTATCTAAATGTTGTATGTTGGATAAAGGCATTATTAAATGTAGAATATTTTGCCTTCAGAATGAATAACTGGTTTCAAAAGTTGTGTGAAAAAGTACTGTGGCAGGGTGTGAGCAAACATGATCCTGGAAGCAAATAAGAAGAAGGCCCAATACGTACCTAACTTCAGCCTTGTGTTCATTACAGACTCAATGGTAGATTCTGTTAAATAGTAATAATTACCACCAAGTCCTTTCGCAAACATATTGTGCGGAAAAAAATATATTGCCATTTAAACGCAGATGCGTCTCCTAGACCCTTCTCTTTACACTCCATGATTCTACCGGCCCATGAGGTCCTGTTTCTTGCCCCGCCCATTTCCGCTAAAGATCACGTGAACAACCAATATAGTTCACACGCAGAACCGATATAGTTCATACACAGAGTTGCGATAGGGTGCGCACGCATGACCAATATGTTTTATACGCGAAACCGACATAGTGCACACATACAACCAATAGAGTTGAAGCGCAAAATCGACAGATTACCCACATGAAACCAATATAGTGCATACGCAAATCCATTGTTAAACCGACACAGAACACAAGCCAGTATAGTTCATATGCAAACCGATAACATGCAAGCGTAAACCAATGCAATTCACTCACAAACCAATAACAAATCGTACTGGAACCAGTGATATACTCACGCAAATCAATATAGTTCATATGCAAACCAGTGGTATGCATATACAAACGGAAATAGTTCATGCACAAACCGATAATATACGGACACGAACCAATATAGTTCATATGAATGAAACCAGTATTGTACGCACGCAAACCAATTAAGTATGCATGCAAACCGATAGTAAATATTCATAAACCAATAGTGTTCACACGTAAACCAATAGATTACACACAGAAATATATGATTTATGGCCTGTTTGGCCTCTCATAGAAGATGGGTCATAGACAACTCGTTGTTTAACAGCAATTCCGGCTCTTTTCCCACGACAGCGGCGGGTGCGTTTGTGTCTCCGAGGGGCATTCAACTCACTGATACAGGTGAACACTGGCGCCCAGGTGAAGAAGTCAGGCGATGAATAAAACAAAGGTGGAGGTTCACAAAAAATCCAATCAGATGAAAACTGAGAGGAAAGTAGGCCAGAAAATATGTTTAGTAAAGACTCACGATCATAGGACAGTGATCATTGGGATGAACTAAAACATAAAAACAAAGTTAAAACATAGACTAGAGAGACGAGCAGACGGCCAGCCACACCAGTCGGCGCCATCATTAATTTCTTGAATTTCAGTATTTGATATACTGCATGTTATAGCAGTTTTATATTATAAAAATAATAAAATTATCCATCCATCCATCCATTATCCAACCCGCTATATCCTAACTACAGAGTCACGGGGGTCCGCTGGAGCCAATCCCAGCCAACACAGAGTGCAAGGCAGGAAACAAACCACGGGCAGGGCGCCAGCCCACCACAGGGCTAATAAAATTATAATATATATACATTTTTAATATTATTATTATTGCTCTGTATTAGCATTGATATGAACAATTTGTGAAAATAGTGAGAAGTATAAAAAACTAATCATATAACATACTGGTCACTTGTTATATTACATATAAACATATAACATATATATAAATATATATATATATATATATATACTGTATATATATATATATATATATATACACACACACACACACACACATTTTTACTGCGGTAATTACTTAAGATTGGTCTTTATATACCAGAAAAAGACTGTCCTGTCTTCTGTAGGAAATATTTACACCTTATTCATCCATCTTTTCAGTTGAAAATATTGGCAAAGATAAAGTCAAGAAAAAAAAGTTGTCGCAGTGGTTTATATTTTTATAATTATACAGCACTTATTATTATTATTTTTTAAAACTTACTGTAACATGAAACTGCAATTAAGCAATTCACCAATTTTATTATATATGTACATTATTGTATCTTTGTTTACACATTTAACACACATATTTAATAACTGTAGTAAACTACACCAAGAATTGAAAAAAAATGAATGAATGAAAGAAATGAATACACGAATATAAATATATAAATCTGTTCATAATCATTTTAGACTTCCAGATTACAAACAAAATGTCATGTAGGTAATAGTATACCAAAAGGTGGTAAAACGACAATAACTAATACATTTGTTAAACTTTTTGTAACAAATTAAATATATATTTTAAACTTAAGGGTATTTTTCTCCACAAACCAAGACACATGAATAACATTTTTAGAAAGTTGGTTATAATTTATATAGTGAGCTAAAACTAATGCACTTCGATTGTTTTGTTTGAAAAATTTTTACTTTATTTTTCTTACCTTAGCTGATGGAATTTACTCAGAAAGAATATCTGACTATAACAAAATGTACAAATTATTATCAAAAATAAACGCAAAGTGTGTGTGTCAACTCAAACAAAACTGTTGCAGAATAACAATAATTGACAAGAGGCTGGCCCGACCTTCCTAGTATTTGGTACCCTGCACAAACTATGATTGGCCAGTTCTTGGTAGCCAACCGAGCTGTCATTGGCCAATTCTTGTTAGCCGAACCAGATTGTGAGTGGTCAGTTCTTGGCAGGCAATACGGGCTGCGATTGGCCCATGCTTTCAATTCTTGACAGAATGTTGGTAGCGAAAAGCAATCTGATTGGTTCTTGATACTAAGAATTAGCTCAACTCACAGCTGTTCGGAGGAGCCATGGAAGCTGTCATATTATCATTATACCTTTTGTGAATGTGTTTATTTGAAATTGGACCGGTTTTACAAGTTTTTTTGTAGGCTTTGGTAATTCTAGTGTTAAAGCTGATCCTCCAGATAGAACGTTGGATATCTCTGGGTCCACGGTTCTTGAGGATGATCATCTAATTAGCTGTGAACCTTCCAATCTCACTGAGATTGCACAGGTAGTGAACCAGCTGAGGGTAGGGAAGGCTGCAAGGATCTATGGTATCCGAGGTGAACTTCTCCAGGCTAGTGGTAAGGCTGTCATCCCGGCATTGCAAGCAATCTTTGCTTCCATTTGGGAGTCTAGCGTCATCCCAACTAACTTGAAAATGGGACTTCTTGACTCCCTATCTGATACTGTGTCTCTTTGGAGAATCCTTGGGTACCGCTGGTTTGACTTTGTGTGAAATGAGTGGTTGCTCATGGAGTCCCGAATGAGGAACATTAACTGCATTGTGAGACAGCATCAGTTGCGGCACTACAGCCATGTGGCGCGATTCCCCGGGGATGATCCGGCTCACAGGATCTTCATTGTTGAGGACCCGTATGGCTGAACCAGGCCAAGGGGACACCGACATAACACCTGTCTGCTGCCGACAGAGGGTTATTTCCAGAGGGTGGGGCAGGTACAGGACAGGTAGACTAAAAAACAAACTTTCTTCAGTGTAAATATACAGAATTCACCTTTTTCTGTGTGACAGAGAATTTTTTGTGAACAATAAAACTTTTGTATTTTTATGAAATTTCTTTTTATCCAAATTGGGTTTGGAATTATATCCCCCTGCAAGTGGGCATTTTTGGAAGAGCTTTTTTGTAATTACATGCCTTGGGTTTTGTTAATAACATTATTCAAACATACACAAACCCACCAAGAATTAAGGGAGACCTGCACTACACTCTGGATAGACGTCTTAAAAGAGCAAAAAATATTTTTAATAGAACACCTGAACATGTATTTAACAATACAAATTGTTTTATCATGGTATTTCCCTCTACTTACCGTTTACTTAGGAGTAAGTGTACTCATCAGATTTGTTACCAGGTTGGTCTACTATTGCACCTTAAGATTATCACACACATACATAGTGTAACAAAAGACGCTATATTGGCGCCTGACCTGACACAGACTCACACCGGAGGCATGTTAAAATAAACCAAAATAAACTTTTATTTTTCTTCACCTGTGGGACCTGTCTTCCATGTGTCCCACAGGCACAACACAGTCCCAAAGCACCAAAACACCCAAAAGAAAGTCACCACAACACACTCTCCTTTGCACCAGCACTCCTCCTGGCAAGTGTAGTCCTCCTTCTCCCGACTAAGGCTCCTTGAGTGGTGACTGCTGACCCCTTTTATAGTCCACCCAAAAGTGCTCCAGGTGCCTGATTGCAGAGTTCCGGCTGCACTTCCAGGTGTGGTGAAAACACTGCCCATAAAGGCTCAGAAGTCCCAGCTGCAGCACCCCCTGGTGGCACCTGCAGGACCCAACAGGGCTGTACCCAACTCCAATTCCCATGGAGCCCTGTGGGAAACCGAGGCACTGCTCCAACCCAGGGAGGTCGTCATCTAGCATCTAGGGTAATGTATTGCAAAGTCCATGGCTGCTCCCCCTGAACATATGCCAAAGGGGCGTTCTGGCTGGGGTCCGCCACAATAGATATACACATACACACAGAAACTCAACTGTGTCATATGAATGATACACACACAGCTGGTTAACCTCTGGCACTTTAAACCACACAAGTGCCTTAGGAATAACACAGCCTGTCACTCTCTCAGCACTTCAAGACACTTACTTATTATTGGCACGAACAACATACGATGTTTTAAAGATATCTCAGACCTAAATTTTACTTTGGTTCCCAGGAATACATTTAAACATAGAAAGGCTCAGCATCCTTGACTATAGGTCATTTATCAGTCAATAATGCCTTACTTTATATATTGTTCCCTACTTTTGGGTGGAGCTCTCACCCTTAGACCTTAATAAACTTTGCAGCACAGAGGTAATGGCAAATCTCCAGCTGCACCAGGTGCTCAAAGAAATCTACCTTATTACTTCAATCATTCTAGACATTAAGACAAAGCATAGAAAGTTAAAAACAGCATGGTATTTATTACAGGAATAATAATACTAGTAGAACAAAAATAATAAAAAATAGGACTGATAGTAAAGTCTAAATATATACAGTTTTTAGAAAAAGCTTACAAAAAAGTAAAGATAACAAGCATGAATGCTGTTGTAAAAGTGAGAAACAACTGGGAAGAGAATATGCTTTGATATGTCTTGAATTTAGTTAATCTGTTGTTGTGTCTTGAACAAAATATAAACCAAAATTTACAGACTTTGTACCCTACAACACAAATCTTACAGCTTATTCCCTCTGACAAAGACATGCAATATTATAAAACTGTTACAACAAGTCAAGTCAAGTTGGGGAGCATGCACTGGTACAGTGCATTGCCGCACCCACTACACAGTGAAACAACTCGGGATCCCAGTTGGCAACCCCCCAGGCAGACACATGGTCCAGTCCTACCCTCCGGAAATGATCCTCCATCTGCCGCAGCCAGGTGTTACATGGGTGACTGTTTCCTGAAGAGGCATTAGCTCTCTTGGAAATGTGTTCTTTTGAAATTGTGGCATATTAAATATTTAAACAATATCATAATATACCAGAAAAGGCAATATCCCTCCCATAGTGATTACGGCGGTACAAGAATCACATGAGACAAAATATCTTTTAGCTTACATTTACTGACGTTTAACGCGGTTACAGACGGGAGGACATATGGACAGACTTTATCCAGGTGGGAAATGTGGATCAACACAGTCAGCCATTTTTTTCATCCCCACGCTGGGAGGTTTTTCTTCGTTCTTTTGCATAGATATCGGGAGTGCCACACACCCCTCCCAGCGACCTCATGACCACCCATGCTCTCCCAATCTGTCCACTGACTTCACAGGAAGAGTCACCAGAGACATGAATGTCACTGCCAAGGTTAGCAAACCTCTCAACAAGGTCAACACTCTCTCCGCAAACAGACACACTGCTGATGGCTGTGCCCAAGAGGTCATTAAAGGCCTGGATCTTGGTTTTTATCCAGGGCACTTGCAAGCCCAGACACTCAGACTCACTCAGTCTCTTGAGCTCCCCAATCAGAGCCTCTATTGACTCTGAAAAGATCACAGCATCATCAGCAAAGTCAAGATCTGTGAATCTTTCTTCACCAACAGATGCCCCACAGCCGCTGGACCCCACGACTTTGCCCAACACCCAGTCCATACAAGCATTGAACAGAGTAGGAGCAAGAACACACCCCTGACGAATCCCAGAATCAACTGGTCCTGCCTCCAGTCTGCACAGCACTCACAATACCAGTGTACAGACCAACCATGATATCCAGCAACCTCGAGGGGATCCTGCGAACCCTCAGGATGTCCCACAGGGCAGCTCGATCAACTGAGTTGAACGGTTTGCAAAAATTGACAAAGTCTGCAAAGAAACTCTGCTCATATTCATATTTGCGCTCTATGAGAACCCTCAGCGCCAGGATGCGGTCAATGGTAGACTTCTTAGGTGTAAAACCAGACTGCTCCAGTGGCTGGTAGGTGAGCAAGTGATCACGGATCCTATTGGGGACGACGCTAGCAAGGACCTTACCCAGCACCGACAGCAGTGTTATCCCCTGTAGTTGCTGCAATCCAGGCGATCACCCTTCCCTTTCCAGATAGGGATGACAAGTCCCGTTTTCGAATCAGTTGGGATGATGCCAGTCTCCCAAATGAAAGCAAAGATTGCTTGCAATGCCAGGGGGACAGTCTTACCACCAGCCAGGAGAAGTTCACCCTGGATACCACAGATCCCTGCAGCCCTTGCCCACCTCAGCTGGTTAACCACGTGTGCAATCTCAGTGATTGAGTGGTTCACAGCTAATTGGAGGATCAGCCTCAAGAACCATGGACCCAGAGAAATCCAATGTCCTAGCCGGCAGATCAGCTTTGAACAACTGCTCAAAGTAGCCAGCCCAGCAGGTCACAACTACAGTGTTATCTGTAAGAACCGTTCCATCAGCTGCCCTGACTGCGATTCTCAGAGGAACAGATTCAGATGTGCATAATGCTTTGATTCCTCTGTAAGTAGGATGTGGGTCGCTAGACCACAGATGGTATGTCACTTGCTCACAGATTCCTCTAACAAACACCTCTTTATCTGACCTCAGAGCCCTCACAGCCGTCTTTCTCATTTCCTGGCACAGACCAGAGTTGCCATTGAGCCGTGAGCTGCCACTCCTCTCGATGATATCCAGGGTGCCCTGCTAGATGAAACACCTTCTTCTGGGAACACCAGTAACACCAACACAACCCTCAGCAACCTTCAGGGTCTTGTCACGGAAGGTCTCCCACATTAGAATAGGATTGGCAGTCGTACCCAAATCTGAAAGTTCCTCACACAAACTTTGTGCAAACTCATTAGAAACAGCCCGGTCTTGAAATCTGGCCAGGTCCAGGCTTATTTTCCTAGTAGGTGGTAACCTACTGGGCCTATGCTGGATCCTAAGAGTAGAAACAACAAGTCTGTGGTCAGAATTCACAAACTGGGCACTTCTGGAGACCCTGCAGTATCTGCCCACGAGGATGTGATCGATCTCCTTCACATCACCACCAGTACTGGAGTACCAAGTCCAACGATGCAGTTCAGGGTGCTGGAACGAGGATCCAGCAATTCGCAGCCCCTGACCTTTTGCAAAGTTAAGGAACATGGAGCCACTTTCACCACGGTCACCAGACCCATGGTGACCGAGACAATCCTCATAGCCAGCCCTGTCAGTGCCAGTGGCTTCTTTGAAGTTGCCTATGACCAGTGGAGTGTCACCTCATGGGCACCCATCAACCACCGAATAAAATGTCTCCCTCACCGAGATATCACTCACCACGGTCGGAGCATACACTAAGACAACAGACAAGGCACTCAGGGAGTGCCGTAATCTGAGTCCCATAATACGCTCATTGAAAGGAGTGACATTGGAAGAAGCCAATCTGCTACAGCAACAGCTACTCCCTGAGTATGACAGCCATCAGACCAACCAGACCAATAAAACATGTATCCACTTACAGAGATCTGGCCAGTCCCCGGTCTGCGCACCTCAGAGAGTGCCGCCACTGAAATGCGGAGTTTATGCAGCTCCTCCGACAACAGAGGAAGATGATCATCTTGCCGGAGAGACAAGACGTTCCATGCTCCCACCCGTATGGGCCGCCTCAAATTGGGTCCTCCAACTTGCAGGAAAATCTTGGGGGTTGGTGGCAGGATTAGCACTCCAGCCACCATAAGAAAACTTCACAAAGCTCCAAGACTACAGAAAGGACTCCTTTTTGCTCTCCGCGGGAGTAGCTCTGCTGCAGCCACCTATAGGAAGGCTGCTCGCATCATGAATGGGATTGGGGAAAACCCTCAGGGGCCCCATCCTCGGAAGAGTTGAAACCATTGGAGAGCCAATAGGGTCAGGTCTGTTGGGGATCGTAACTTGTGTGGTATTGAAGCGTCGCCTTCTGCACGGCAGCACTTGGGTCCCAAACTGTTACAACGGAAAGACAAAAAACAAAAATAACAAAAATAATGGACCAAGATTATTCATGAACAAAACCATCTGAAAGTCATAATTTAACATCACTAAAAACTTCCCAGCCCAAACCAAGGAGTCAAGTCTTGGGAGGATCTGTTAGGTTCCTAGGATGAATAATATGAAAATGTCATAACAATTGGGAGCACCAATATTTTGATATAATGCCAAGAGCATTCCTCAGATCCATAACCCCTTCAGTGATCAAGGTAATATACCTGGCAGCCTTGACATTGAGAATCCTATTTTTTTTTTAATTCCATACATATTCACGATTGATCTGAGCAGGTGGTGAGGGAGATAATCTATCATAACAAAAGAGAATGTACCTTGGAGCCAATGATCAGAATGCTATTCCGAGATGGATGCCTTGGGCAGTGAGCCACACCTATTGTCTAACCTTGTATTCAGGTGAAGATCCCTATTTGTGGTCTGCAATTCATTTGACAGAGGTTCCCACTATTGAGTGGTGTGTCCTTAATCTAGTTAGAAATTTTGTCAGACCAGGTAATGAAGACAAAGTGGATTTTTTGTAGCCTTTGCCTGTCATCCCAGGAGGCTGGTGTTTAAAGGGTCAGCCTTTGACCATGACCGCTGGAGGTTTCACTTCAGAATTTTTGTCCATCAGAACTTTTGCTAAGTGAGCACTCTAGAGCAGGTGATAGAGTTATCTTTAAAAGGGATTAATTCTTCAATACCATGTCAAGAAGTAACAAAAATCTTTTCACAAAATTGTGGATTTTCAAATTAAAGATTAGCAATCCCAGAATCCACCCTTTACAGAGGGAGGGTCCATCATAGTGTAACATGGTCTTGTCCCTGAGTTTTGTTTTTGTGTCTTTTGTACTTTATCAATGTTTTGTTCTCTGTATAATTCTGTTTTAGTTCGAGTTTTGTTAATTTGGTTTCTTTGGTTAATTTTTGTGTGTGCTGTAAATCACCACCTGTTAATGTCTTCTGGTAGTTTAATATACTGTACATGCAACACTTTTCCTTAATTATGTATTTTATTGTTTTGAGTTTGATGGTAGTGGGACAAGGCCTTGTGACAGATAGGGGACATTGTCGTCCCCTTGAACTCTTGGACCAGATGCCAGACACCAGATAAAAGTCCAATACAGTCCTTTATAGTCCATGACCCGGAAGTGTTTCTCTTCTCACTGTCCATGTGACTGGCAACACTTCCGGGTTGGATGAAAACGCCTTTTTTTCTTCAACCTGGAAGCACGTCATTTCCTCTGTCCATGTGACTGGGATGTACTTCCAGGCTGTAGGGAAAATAAACGTCTGTGTGCCTCCCTGCAGCATCCCCTGGTGGCCTAGACGTTATCCAGCAGGGCTGAGCATTAAAACTCCATAGTCTGTGATTCCCTGCTAGCATTCGGGCCACTTCCATGCTGCAGGGAGGGCTCCCTTTGGTGGCCTGGGGGTATTGGTCAGGGATAAATGGACAGCTATACTCCACAGCCCCTAAAAACATAAGTGGCCCCAAGTTACATAACTATTTATCTTTGTGGCACCTGGAGGACTATAGAAGTGTCCCTTATTTACTCCATTAGTGGATTGGCATTAGACTTTGATGGTGTCCTGAATCCCCTTGCCTTTCTTTTTTTTGATATTGTGGTCTTATGGATTTAGTATTTGTTCAATTTAGTATTTTTAAGTTTAAATGTGGTACTTTAAACTCTTTTAGAAGTTTTTGGTATTTTATATGATGGAGAAGTTTAGATTGATGGAGAAGTTTAGAGAAGGCCAGAAGGAGTTGCATTGCGTCTTTGTGGACCTGGAGAAAGCAGGTTGGTCCTTTGACCTGACAGGGTGCCTCGTGAGGAGCTGTGGTATTGTATGAGGAAGTCGGGAGTGGCATAGAATTACGTAAGAGTTGTACAGGATATGTACGAGGTAAGTGTGACAATAGTGAGGTCTGTGGTAGGAGTGACAGATGCATTCAAGTTGGAGGTGGAATTACATCAGGAATCGGCTCTGAGCCCTTTCTTATTTGCAATGGTGATGGACAGGTTGACAGACGATATTAGACAGGAGTCCCATGGACTATGATGTTTGCTTATGACATTGTGATCTGTCGCGATACTAGGGAGCAGGTTGAGGATACCCTGGAGAGGTGGAGATATGCTCTAGAGAGGGGAGCCATCCAATGAAATATGTGCAATGTCAAGTGTCCTGAAGCCCAACATGAAATTTTAACATAAACAAGGCTTATTCAAGGGACAAAAGGATGTGACAAAAGCATAACACCATAAGAAGAAACATCAGAAATCGAGACACAAGACTCTCTGATCTAGAAGTCAGAGTAAGTAACATATGTAAAACAGCAATTTCTAATTTAAAGAGTTGCCAATGACAACGCCCACACTTGACAATGCTGATACCCAGACTTGTGCCTCTTTTATTTTCTATTGTAATTGTCTTCAATTTGTGTTATTATGCTTTAATAAAGACCTTACATTTTTATACTTTGTCTTTATATCTTGAGTGAATGAAATAAATATTAGTGCATAAAGTGTGGAAAGATTGCCAGTCTCTTGCCCATAGAGTTATCTGAGCTGAAAGGTTGCACCTCAATATAAAGAACATTTATTGTCTTAAAATTCCCACCAGAATAAAAGCTACAAAATTTTCAGATGTAAATGATTTTGAGGAGGTGGAGAATTTTACATTACCAAATATTTAAAACAGATTCCAGAAAAGATTCAGTTATAGTGTAAACATTTAGTACTTTCAATTGGCATGTGTCCCATAGGCAATTGACTGTTGGAATTCCTTACCCACCATTTGTTTACAATATGAGGATTTACATTTTCAGACAATATAATTTTTTGATATGTAAAGTAATCTGCCAAACCTTACAACTGGTAACTGGTAAGGATGTACTAAACAAAAAAAAAAAAAAAATTTACCTCCTTTCAGAGATTATAATTGTGTGACTGACTTTTTATTTGGAATTCTCTTACTCAAGGGAAAATCTATGCACTCTCAAGGCCAGAGGCCAAGGCCATGGGGTATTATATTGCAAAAAATCCTCACATTAGAACATTAGAACAATCTAGACGAGAACAGGCCATTCAGCCCAACAAAGCTCGCCAGTCCTATTCACTTGTTTCCTTCAAGAAAACATCAAGTCGAGTTTTGAAAGTCCCTAACGTCTTACTGTCTACCACACTACTTGGTAGCTTATTCCAAGTGTCTATCGTTCTTTGTGTAAAGAAAAACTTCCTAATGTTTGTGCGAAATTTACCCTTAACAAGTTTCCAACTGTGTCCCTGTGTTCTTGATGAACTCATTTTAAAATACAAGTCTCGATCCACTGTACTAATTCCCTTCATAATTTTAAACACTTCAATCATGTCACCTCTTAATCTTCTTTTGCTTAAACTGTAAAGGCTCAGCTCTTTTAATCTTTCCTCATAATTCAACCCCTGTACACCTAGAATCAGCCTAGTCACTCTTCTCTGGACCTTTTCTAGTGCTGCTATGTCCTTTTGTAGCCTGGAGACCAAAACTGCACACAGTACTCAAGATGAGGCCTCACCAGTGCATTATAAAGGTTGAGCATAACCTCCTTGGACTTGTACTCCACAGATCTTGCTATATAACCTAACATTCTGTTAGCCTTCTTAATGGCTTCTGAACACTGTTGGGAAGTTGATAGCTTGGAGTCCACTATGACTCCTAAATCCTTCTCATAAGGTGTACTCTCGATTTTCCGACCGCCCATTGTGTATTCAAACCTAATATTTTTACTTCCTATGTGTAATACTTTACATTTACTGACATTAAATTTCATCTGCCACAAATCTGCCCAAGCCTGTATGCTATCCAAGTCCTTCTGTAATGATATAACGGATTCCAAATTATCTGCTAATCCACCTATCTTGGTATCATCTGCAAACTTAACCAGCTTGTTACTTATATTCCTATCTAAATCATTTATATATATTAAAAATAGCAGGCCCTAGCACTGACCCCTGTGGAACACCACTCTTAACATCGGCCAGTTCTGATGAGGTTCCTCGCACCATCACCCTCTGCTTCCTGTGTCTGAGCCAATTCTGCACCCATCTAAAACATCACCCTGAACTCCCACTTCTTTTAACTTGATGCCCAACCTCTCATGTGGCACCTTATCAAATGCTTTCTGAAAGTCCAGATAAATAATATCATAAGCTCCACTTTGATCGTATCCTTTTGTTGCCTCCTCATAGAATTCCAACATGTTAGTAAAACATAACCTCCCTCTTCTGAACCCATGCTGACTGTTCAGAATAACTCCTGTCCTTGCCATGTGTTGCTCAATCTTATCCTTAATTCCTTCCATTAATTTTCCTGTGATGCATGTTAAGCTTACTGGCCTATAGTTGCTTGGATCTGCCCTGTCACCCTTTTTATATAATGGGATGATATTTGCCATTTTCCAGTCCTTCGGAATCTCTCCAGTGCACAGTGACTTCCTAAAAATATGTGTCAAGGGTTTATATATGTACTCACTAGCCTCCTTAAGAACACGAGGATAAATATTATCTGGGCCTGGTGATTTGTTTGATTTCATCTTATTTAATCTGAGCAGCACTTCTCCCTCTACAATTTCCAAATCCCTCAGTACCTCCTTAGTAGTCGTGTTTACCTCTGGGAGGTTATCCACTTGCTCACTTGTAAACACCTCAGAAAAATGTAAGTTTAGGGCATCTGCTATTTCATTGTCTGTATCTTTTAATTCCCTTTACTATTCCTGATGAACTTGACCTCCTCCTTAACTGTTCTTTTACTACTAAAATACTGAAAGAATCTCTTGGGGTCTTCTTTCGCCTTATCTGCTATATTCCTCTCCAACTGTCTTTTAGCCTCTCTGATATCCTTCTTAATGGTTGCCCTCATGTTCTCATACGCGCTGCGATTCTCTTTGCAGTCATTAGTCTTATATGCCTTATACAGCAGTTTTTTCCTTTGCAACTTCTTTTTAAATCTTTATTAATCCATCGTGGAGTTTTTTTTAGTTTCCTATTAATTCCAAATTTAGGTATGTATCTGTCCTGCATTACATGTAAAACATTTTAAACCTGTTCCACTGCTCCTCGACTGTCTCCACATTTAAAAGCTTATCCCAGTCTATCCTACTTAGACTTTGTCGCATCTGCTCAAAATTAGCCCTACCAAAGTTCAACTTAACAATTTTAGTCTTTGCATCTGTACTCTTACAAAATACTGAGAATTGTATTACATTATGGTCACTTGACCCTAGTGGTTCAATCACCTCTACACCCTCAATTCTATCCTGATTATTACAGAATACTAAATCCAGACAGGCTTCACCCGTGTTGGTGCTTTAACATGCTGTGTTAAAAAACAGTCGCTGATTACTTCTAAAACTCCTTCTCTTGTGCTCCTCCATCTGCAAGGTTATCCCAGTTAATATTTGGATAATTAAAGTCCCCCATGACTATAATATCCCCCTGTAAACTTGCCTTTTTGATATTACTAAAAAGATGTGTGTTGAAATTACTGTCTGAATTGGGTGGTCTATAACACACTCCTAAAATAAGACATTTTTCCCTAATATTTTCCAGGCGAAGCCACATGTCCTCACTAAGATGGGGCTCATCATCCAACTGAAGATGACTTACATTTAAACCCTGTTTGGCATAAACAGCAACCCCACCTCCTTTTCTATTCTGTCTATCCTTCCTAAAAAATGTGTATCCCTCTATGTTACACTCATCCCCATCTTTGTTATTTAGCCAGGTTTCCGTTATTGCTATAATATCATAATTATGCTCTGCTACATACAACTCCAACTCACTTACCTTATTTTTGATACTTCTAGCATTAAGGCAAGCTATTTTTAATGTGTTAATCCTTCTACATTTATGTGTTTGCTTAGAATTTACATTACTATGCATTTTTATTTCTACACCATTGTTTGTTCTTCCATGTATAGATCTAAATTTGGCCTGTCCTAAACTCCCTGCCCCCTTCCAAACCTTCCAACAGCCCCATTGGAGCTGGGTAATATTTAAACTAATTAAAGAGGTTAACAAAAGGTAAGTCCTCAACAAAAGCTATTGAAAAAGAACATAAAAATGGAAGAAAAAAAATGAAAAGAAAGGACAAAGAAAACAGAAGAAATATGGATCAAATTCCACAGGAAGCCATGAAAGGTGGAACCAGTAACTTGATTTAATAAGAAAGAAAAGTATCAGGATAGTTGCTTTTAATGGAAATCTTATTGAGTCCACAATAATCAATATAGGAGCATAATGTGCCATCAGTTTTTGTACAAAGAAAAAAACACCATCAATAGGATCTCTGCGAGTGTAGTGAATCCATTTTGGAGGTTTTCTGTAATATATTCCTGGCTGTAAATTCTGCCTGGGACAGTATCTAAATGTTTCCTCTAAGTAAGGGGCCTCCTGCCAAAAAATCTATTGCTCAACCATATTCCATGTGAGGCAAACTATAAGGATATTTGTTTGCAGAAAACATCACTTAAATCTTTAAACCAGAAAGGAGGGTTTCTCTGACAAATCAATTTATTTTAGGAGAGTGAATTTTCATGAGACAATGTTAAATTAGAAATTTCCCAATCTCTCTAATTCTCTGGAGTATCCCAGTTGAGGCATGTGTCAAGGTATTGAGTCACCACTGCTTATACTGTAGCTAAATTCAAAAACCATTTACTGGAAAGATTTGTTTACACCAATGATTTGCTCTTTCAGTAGCTGATCATTTTCTGAGTCCAAATTTATATTTTAGTACTATTAAAATGACATACATAAAAAATAACAAAAGGACCAGGAGATGAAGTTGACTGCTGAGGTCAAAACATTTAGAGATCAAATAGAAATAAGCAGTCAAATATTGTTTTACAATTTGAAAGTAAAAAACAATTAAAAATCGTGACCTAGCTTATTTCTAGCAATAACTATAGGGTGGTTCAGATCTAATTATTCAATTTTCATTACGCTATAACTTATTAAGTTTATTACATAGAAAATCACCCAAAAAATCCCGGACCATCAAGAAATGTGGGAACTGACAACATGAAGAATCGTCTTCGTGCCGAACTGGAATCATCCCCGCATAAATCAAAGTCATCCAGATGATCTGGATCTGCATAATTAGATCTGGAACATCCTGTGCTGAATAAAAGCTTATTTTTGAAATCCAGAAACTTGGATGAAAAAGATATGTCACTATCTTAGATAGTGATAGCCTGAAAATATCATACCTTCATACATATTGAGTCATACCTTCTCGATTCAATGTAATAGTAACAAAGCACTGTTTCTAACAAGAAATGGCCAAAATGGTGGCAGCCACAAGTAAACAAGATGGAAGTGATATATAGAAAAAACAAAATGACAGAAACAAATAACGTGCAAACAGACACAATAATTACAGATCTAAGTTCTCTATAAATAAAGCACAAAAAATCATAACATCTATATACAATAACTAGCAAAATATCCGCGCTTCGCAGCAGCGAAGTACTGCCTTAAATTTTTATTAAGAAGAAAATTAAACCTTTTTAAACTGAGGGAAAATATACTAATAATTATTTGTTAAGGATCTCTTTGTATACCACATTGTGAGATTGGCCCTCCGGTTGTAATATGACCAAGCTGTGTGCTGAGCTTACTCTTGAGCATGCAACGTACAGTTGGCCATGCGAACAGTAATCTTGTTTCAAATCTCACAGCTTGGATTGCTGCTGTCATAATCAGTTTGAGTTTCATGGTTTGTTTCAATTACGACAGTATTTGTAGGACTTGTGTTGAAGAGACATTCGGCATCTGTTAAGCGTTGTAAGTATGTAACCGGTTTCATCGATAACTTCACATCCAGCTTTGGAGAGTTTAAACATTCATAAACATCAAAGTGTCCACTACTGAAATCGTCACCTGTCAATATAAGATGTTTAAGAGGCATTGGCGGTTGTCGAAAGGTGTAAAATATTTGGCCATTTCAGTACACTTGAAAGCGACAACCGAACAATTCAGCAGCAGCCATCAACTCACATGAAGATGCATAGGTGAAGGGCTTAAGCATTTCAGTCTTATAGTGCTCCTGTGTGCTATAATTATCTCCTGTACCGTCATCAGTACACACCTTGAACCTGTCCCAGTCATTCAATACATAAGACACAATGTTCCTCCGGATATCAAGAGTGAGCCTGAAATGGCCGTGCAATATGTAACAAAGAGAATGGAAAAGGTAAGTGCCATCTCCGGGCATGGAAACCACTCGGTAAGTGACAGTTCTTTGATCGATGGTGATCACCTCGATAGACATGTTAATGCGGGTACGGCTGGAATGATAAAGGAAATGGGTACCTGAACAATGTAAACTAAGTCTAAAATACCTACACATTAACTATAATTGTAATAAATGAACAACAAAACAGCAGAGAAGCTGTGGATTAAATAAAAAGGCTGTAGTTATCAGCAGGGAGACGTGAATCCCGTGGCGAAGCAAGGAAGGGAATGTAGAGACTGGAGCGACGGACAGCCTTATATAGGCAGGCAGTCAACAACGTGGGGGACGTTGGGATGGGGGACCCAACGCCGCCTCACAGGATGACCAAGCTGCAGGCTAAGGATATATGTACGTAAGTAGGATTCAGTTCCAAATTTCTTGAAGATGGGCCCATAAGTAACAAAGACCGTTGAAAAGTTCAATATGGCGGCCGACAGTGGCATCATATCACCGAAATAAGTACCAAATTTCAGCCTTCTACCTACATGGGAAGATGGAGAATTAGTGACGTTGGAAAGTTCAATATGGCGGCTGACAGTGGTGTCATACTACCGAAATAAGTACGTACATTGGTTTCGGTTAGCGCAGGGAAGCCGCCTACCAAATTTCGTGAAGATGGGGCCATGAATAAGAAAGTTCAACATGGAAGACGTTGTTGACCGTTATGACCGTTACGCGTAGAATTTTGAAATGAAACCTGCTTAACTTTTGTAAGTAAGCTGTAAGGAATGAGCCTGCCAAATTTCAGCCTACTACCTACACGGGAAGTTGGAGAATTAGTGACATTGGAAACTTCAATATGGCGGCCGACAGTGGCATCATACCACTGAAATAACTACGTACATCTGTTTTGGTTAGCGCAGGGAAGCCACCTAACAAATTTCGTGAAGATGGGGCCATAAATAAGAAAGTTCAACATGGCGAACATTGTCAACCGTTATGACCGTTATGCATAGAATTTCGAAATGAAACCTGCTTAACTTTTGTAAGTAAGCTGTAAGGAATGAGCCTGCCAAATTTCAGCCTACTACCTACACGGGAAGTTGGAGAATTAGTGACGTTGGAAAGTTCAATATGGCGGCCGACAGTGGCGTCATATCACCAAAATAAGTACGTACATCAGTTTTGATTAGCGCAGGGAAGCCACCTATCAAATTTCGTAAAGATTGGGTCAGCCTTCTACCTACACGGGAAGTTGGAAAATTAGTGAAGTTGGAAAGTTCAATATGGCGGCCGACAGTGGCATCATACCATCGAAATAAGTGCATTATATCGGTTTCGGTTAGCGCAGGGAAGCTACCTAGCAACTTTCGTGAAGATGGGGCCATAAATAAGAAAGTTCAACATGGCGGACGTTGACGACCGTTATGACCGTTGCGTGTAGAATTTCGAAATGAAACCTGCTTAACTTTTAAAAGTAAGCTGTAAGGAATAAGCCTGCCAAATGTCAGCCTTCTACCTACACGGGAAGTTGGAGAATTAGTGATGAGTGAGTGAGTCAGTGAGGGCTTTGCCTTTTATTAGTATAGATCCTGTTACTATGTCATACTATTAGAGATCACAATACACAGTATGTACTAAATGCTTGTGAATCAAGAATAAATTCAAAGGAACATGGGAGGGATGGAGCTCACAGAAAGCTTACTAAAACAGAGACTTAATTTGCTTCTCTTTGTTTTTTGGTAAAAATCAAAAGATGTCAATTTTTTCTTCAGTCTGATGTGTTATTGTGGTGCTTGCAAGTAATTCTTCCTAACATTGTAGTTTTTTTCTTCAAAAATGCAGATTATTGCTTGTAAGACTTTATAATGCAGTGGCAGAAGCAAATTAAGTTTTATAAAGCTCATTTTAAAAATAATTCTGTTAAATTCAGCTGTCTAATATTGGATTTAAATTCATAACTACAACAAACTCTTGAATAGCTGTATCTCTTTTACAGTATAACTTCACTATGGAGAGATGGGTCCTTCAGTCATTTACAGATGACAGCCAGACTTCCACTTCTGAAACCAGTGCCATTCTGGAGGCTATGCCATCAGCTCCTTCATTCTTGCTAATGATTTTCAGCAAAGATGCCAACAGTAATTCAAAGATAAAGAACAATTATACTACAACAGCTCTGAGATCCAGGAGTCAAAGTTTAAATGCTACTGATGTAAAGTGTTACCACCCAAGGGTCAGATTTATGGCCAAAAGTTCTGAAAGTGATGATGGTTACTCTGAAGATGATGAATGCTCCTCTTCTGATGACTGGGAAGATACTATCTTGCAACCTCCAGGTCTAGTGAAAAGTGCTTACAAGAGGGCTTTTTCAAACAGTCGGTTACTGAAAAAGACTGATCTCAAACCAAAAACATCTCAATATTTATCTAGTCTGTCCTCTCCAGATGGCTCAAGTATGCAAAGAAGAAGTGTCATCTTTTCATCTCAAAAGGTTTATCATGACAATGAAAAAAACGCTTTATCAATGATGGAAGAACATACAAGATGGCACCATTCCTGCTGCCAACAGAAATGGCCCAAGAGAAGACTACCATCTCTGCATCGCAGTGGTGAAAACTGTTCTTTGGGTTCACTAACACCACAGCCTCCATCTTCCCCACCATCTATGCACCTCAAGCCACGTCCCTGCACTGCTGGTCATATCCCAGATGTTAGAAATCATAAACCAAAATTTGCAGTGAGGATCAAGTTGATTTTTTTTTTTTGTTTTTTAGATGTTTCTTAAATGGAAAATATATTTAGATTTTTGAGTCAATTTATTTTTTTTTATTGTTAAGCAGCACTATTTTTGGTCACTGGCTAACCTATTCTAGTTGAAAATAGTCTCCTTACATTGTAAAGAGGAATTACACATAGATTGAAGAAGGTTCTTCACTTACCAGTATGCCAATCTTATGTCTCTTTAAATTCAGTACATTATCAATATAAAAGTAAATAAAAAAGAAACCCCTGTGTCAGAGGCTTAAATATTCAATGATGTAATTTATTCAAAATAAACACACCTCAGCAAAAACTTTCACCTTCATCCTTTTTAAATCCATGTAAATGTCTCCTGGTGATAGTACTCAAAATGATAACATCCAAATAGAATCATTTTAGCTTAGTTTTTCATAGTGTTCCTCCCTCGGTTACAAAAATTGACTATACAGTTAGCCTGCCCCCTAAAAATTATACCCTTCATTCTATGCTCATCCTACACACAAATTTTTAAAACTATACTGAGGTTTGTGCCATAAAAAATAGAAAACTTAGTTTAACTTTATATTTAACATTTGAGAACACTTCTCCTCACCTTACAAATAAATAGGCAAAACTGAAAACAGAACTCTTACTCTTCCTGATTAAATAACTACTAATATTCTGGTAAAGTATCATTACAAAGGAATTTGTAATTTACAGATATTAGAAAAACTGAATATACATTTCAAGAAATGATCTACCTGTGGTTAGGTGAATTGCAAGGCTCAGTGAGTCAATAAGGGTGAATTATTATAGGTGGAGTGGTGCCTCCGTGGCTAAGGATTCACTCTGGTATCTAGAGGGTTGCTGGTTCAAATCCAATTACTGCTATAAGGAATCATAATCCATTGGGCCCTTGAGCAAGGCGCTCAGTCTCAAAAGTGCTCCAGGGGCCCTGTATAATGCTGCCCTTGGGGATTAACAAAGTATATCCAAAAAAGGCTGTTAAAATATGCAAAGACATAAAGATAATCACAATAATACATGTTTTCTTATTTAATGATAAAATTGACTTGAATGTGAATTGTAAACCACTGTCCTGGGAAACCAAGCAATGTTCCATTATTTTAAAAACTGTGACCAGTGATTGATCTGTCTAATGCACAATAACATTCAATAAAGAAACTCCATTTATTCTCTAATCTGTTTAATCAAGTTAATGCCAATGTCTAACCAGCCCTGGATAGACAGCTAGTCCATTGCAGTCACACATACACCCACATTCACTCATATATGGCCAATCAGCTTTTTTGATGTGAGTTGAATAGTAACTCAGACATGTCCAAGTGATGGTGGGTTTCACACTCCATACATTCAATGACCAGGCTGGGATTTATACCCAGTACTCTGGAGCTGTGAGACAGTAGCAATAACTACGGTGACATCATTCGACCAGTTACTAACTGTTTCTAAATATTTATAAATGGTATTTTGCAATCTTATGATCCTGAGGTTGGAATACTGTGTATATAAAAAGCAAAGGAAGCTAATTATTCTCTATTATTTTGGTAAATTCTTTAAAGCTTTTAAAATAATTGCATGTTTAATATACACAAAATGTAAACAAATAAACTGCTGTACAGAAAGACAGAAAGACCAAAGCAAAACCCAAACCTCAAGTAAAGAAGGAATTTTACAGAATGTTCCTTTTTCAAAAGTTGTACAGTATTGACTTTTAAAGTCTATATGTGTGCTTGTATATAGATATGACTGTCTCAATACAAATTTGTTTCACTTCAGAGTTGTAGTTGTACTATTGTCCATTACATAAAAACAAGATTTGTTTTTAAAACACCACATAGCACATAACATGATGACACAAAAAAACAAAAAAAGTCAATTTGAGTTTACTATACTGTTTCAACATTTTACTTGATTAACCACTTTTGCTACATCTTACCTCCACAATAATGCTGAGAGTAGAGAGTTGCTTCTCTAATTACAATGGACCAAGAAATGTAGATTACATAGAATTGACGTTTTGATGATCTGCCACTAGAAGTGTCTCTATTTCTATATAGTCTTTCTTTACTTTTTAACATTATGACATAGTTGACATATGCATTTTAACATCTGCTGGGTATATTCTTTTTAATTTTTAATATGGATTAGAATTATATTTTTCAACTAGTGTAAATGGAGTAAGGTACTATTGTTTACATAAGCAGTAGCATATTAGAGAATATATATAATATAAAATCTAAATATAATAATCTTATTAGCACAGACACTTGAATGAGTTTGTAATCTAATTATTCTATTTTCTTTGCAGTCCTTTAGTTCCTATTCCTGCCTTCCTCCACTGCCTTCCATGTGTCACTCTGCTTGTCCTTTCATTTCTCGCTCAGACACATCAGCAGACTTACTACTTGCACTCAGCAAGGAGGAGCAGGATCTGCTGAAACCAGTTTTAGAGCTGAGCTATCCTATGTCCAGAGCCATCCGGGCTCTTCAGAAGATTGGCCGGCAGAGTTCTGCACAGGTCTGGACTTTTGCACACTAATAGAAGAAATATGTAGTCTGCACTTATCATATTGTATGTTTTTCTCATTTCTGTTGTACTGCATATGAATCAGCATTAATCCTAAAATGTTGAATGTTTAAACATTAAGATGGGGTTCATGTTTAGATCAGATTTTACCCTTGCCTTTTATTTGTAACAGAAATCCTAAATACTCCAAGAAATGTTTACTTAGTCTTAACAAGCATTTGTTTTAAGATTAAATTGTCTAATTTCAGTAACATGAAATAATGCTTAAAACTAAAATAAGACTTATTAGTCCGAGTTTATATTAATACCTTATTATTTTTAAAGTGATCAACAATTACTTTCAAAGTTAGAATAATAGGATGAAAATTCACTTAGAAATTTTTGATTAATCATAAATTTAGTTATGATTAAAAATAGGTTGATTAGTCATTATTGAAAATCTTTACTAGCACAGGTAAGTTTGTTCAATTGAAAAGTTAATAAAAAACAATCATAAACGGTTGAGGCACTTCCATGATCCCTGCGTTGTATATTTTCAAGAAAAACAGAAATATTGAGTTAACAAGTGAAATGCCTTTGTAGATGAGAGTCCAAGATCAGACTGAAGTTATATGGTTAAGGAGGAGTTTATATGTTATATATAACATTTTAGAAAATTTGGCAGAAAAGGGAAGAAAATTTACTAATTAACATGTTGAAATATACAGCAATCCAACTGTAAATAGGCTTGTATCACTGACACATAGTTTTACAGTATTTCTTCAGATCTGTCAGAAAAATGTTCTCATGTTTTGTGGTATTGATCTACAATCGCCATTGCCCTGATATTGTGCTATGCTTCCATGTAACCTTTTGCAAAAGGCATTTTCTTGTGGCATTTTGCTGCTGTATATGATTACATTGATGATATACTGTACCAGATAAAACTAGCACAGAAAAAATCTTCACAAATAATTAAAAAGCAGATATCTGGTTTGCACCTTCGGTTCTCTGCCACCCATGATGCGCATAACTTTGATTCACCCTTTTTACATTAGCTCTATTCCTGTAAACAGGGAAGAATTGGAAACAGTTTTTTTGTATGCGGGATTAGCCTTTGTCTCACAAGTTGAACTGAATCTAATGCATTCAATCTTGGTTTGGAGATAGCACCTTCCTTCTCCCTATGGATTATCTTGCAAAAAATATCCAATTATTATAATTATTTCCACAGTTTCTATTGTTTCTTTTTTATATAAAACAAACTTCATGTAGTCTTTTTTTACACAGCATAATATCCTTGGTCTTCATTATAATAAAATATTTTTATTTCTCTTTTAACCTGCTGTATTACATATGTTGGCCTTTGTAAGATTTTCCAACATAACTGTTGTCATTTTAATATATTCAGGAACTGAGCTAGTTAAATGTTGCCATATTTATTGTAAGTATAAACTACAGATAGTCATGGCTGGCACATGGGATGAGGTAACAACTCGATTGCCACAGGCAGCACTTTGGTAAGGATGACATTTCCATGCAACAGTATTTTTTAACATTAAGAAGGAATATAAAAAGACAGTTATTTATGAATCTTAAGATTAATCTTAATCTTACATGCACATCTGGATCCTTAATTATATGCTACCTTTAAAAATTATTGCATTTTCATTTTAAAAGTTTGAAATTCCAGAAAATGCATTTGGCAGAGTCTTGTTCCACCCCAACTAACAGAGAATTAAAACAGCACATTTGTGTTTCAAATTTAAATATCAGTTCACAATATTGGGGTTCTTTTTCCTGATTTTCACAAATTGCATTGTATACATATTGATTAAAGTATATAATTTTGTAACATTTTGTTAATTTCTGGACTTTTATGAAGTTGTCAGTCACATGTAATATATGGTACAATGTCCATTAAATACATAAATACATTTTAAATTAGCGTTACATGTTTATTTAAAAGGGACAGACACCCTTTAGCTTGTAGGACAGAAGCCAAATTTCCCCTGGGGAGAAATAAACATCTATCTATCTATCTATCTATCTATCTATCTATCTATCTATCTATCTATCTATCTATCTATCTATCTATCTATCTATCTATCTATCTATCTATCTATCAAGTGCCAAGGTATATAAAATAACAATATAACCAATAACATAATTATCAGGATGCCACTGGTTAATATGTTAAATTTATGTACAAGTCAAATTTTTCATAATTACCAAGTAAGACATAACATTCTCAAACTTATTTAATTCAGATTGGGATCGCAAGGCACCAGTGCCTATCCGAAAAGCACTGGTTGCAGTTGGGAAATCACCCTGTATCAGGTGACATTTAATATGCAGAGTTCAATCATAAACACACACAAACAGGACCAATTTAGAATTTCTGTACCAAAACCTAACATGAACGTCTTAAGATTGTAGTAAGAAAGCTAATGCAACCTCAAGGAAAAAACTCAACATAAATAATTATTCAATCCCATGATCTTGGTCCTGGGTCCATGTGGTAGTAACATTAACTACTGCATCAATATTCTACCCTAATCATAGAACAGTAAATACACATTTTTACAACACACATAAAATTGCTTTTTTAATAATATTAACTATTATATATCTAATTCTACTGTATATTATAATTTCATTAGTGTAAAATAGAAACATATTAGAGTCCAAACAAAATACAAAATATTCAAGTACATACACAATGTAAGGAGTTCAGAATGAGTTCTATGTTCAAGATTTCTGGGCTTAATCTCTGTAATATGATGAGTAAGTTTGTTGAAAGAAAGAACTTTAAGGTAGTAATGCCGCTTTGGACAAGAATCTGTGAAATACCACTAGGTGTCTTCAGAAAGAGGTGTTCTATACTATTCCACTAATACTAGACTTGGAGTGGACAAAGGACATGATGTCTTAATTATTTTTTCAGTCGGCCAACTGAGAATTCCCTGGCATAAGCCTGGAACTGTTGCTGAGAATAGGGTGGCCTGGACAATCCAGGCTTTACTATGACCACCTTGACCATCACCAGGAAACGCAAATTGAAAGTGCAGTGAAGTCACTTTATATCGAGGATGTGTAAATCCCCTTGTATTTTATGGTAAATAATATTTTAGGTACCCACTTTAACATTGACATTATTACTTAAACTATTATAAGATGTAAGTTAATATTTAACCTCTTGAAGTATTGGGGATTCGATTGTCTAATGCAACAACATGACAATAAGGAAACAAAAATCAATATACACCTAGATAATAATTTTGCAACAATTATTGTAAAGATTGACCCTTTTTTGGTTTAGTTGTAAAAGTATGTGTTTGGTATAATCATGAAAATGAATTAATGATTAAAAGCTTTCATGATCTGCAGTATTGATCTTAAAATTGTATTTATTGAATACATTTTCAACAATTACTGGAGATAGGTTTCGCTGTATTAAAATGTAATGAGTATGTGTTCACATTCATTTCAGATTCTTAGTTATTTGATGGCCTGTGACAGATTTTGCAAGCAAGGTTATGAGGAATCACTGGTTGAGGAAGCCCTGGAAATGTTTCAATATTGTGAGATAAAGGTGAGGCAAAGTTTGAATATATGTCCTTGTTTGAAGCGAAAAAATCAACTTTTTTTTTGTTTTGTTCATTTTTAGAAAGTCTCTTGTATACATGAAAATAGGACAAGTCTGCAAGTATGCTTAATGTCTTATGGATGGCCACAGATATGCTAATGATCATTTAAAAATGAGATGTTTTTCTAGTGAATAATTAACAAGAGTCTGAAATACTCAAATGTTTTACTAGTGAGGCACTATTTAAATAACTCATTTTAAATCATAATATTTAAGAAGCAGTGTTATAAGAGTTTTGTTACACTGAAAGTGATATGCATTTTAAATATTGCACATATAGTTGAAAAGCAGAATGTTATAAAAATGCTATAGGATGTTAATACTGTTCATGGTCCATTCTGGGCTCCTTGATGTTTCCATTCAGTATCACTGGGCTAAAAACTCTTATGTCTGAATATTATGAAAATTTTTTTAAGTGTACTTTGTTAAATAAGTCATCTTTATACAGTAGATGTTTCTGTAAATTTATGTAGTTGTGCAGATTGCAAACAAGAAAAGGCAACTTTTAAAAGGAACAGTTACATGTTTCTATCTTTTAATAGCAAAAGCATTCATGTGGTAGTTTTGAAATGACCCAGATGTTTTTGTATAAATAATTAGAAAATAGCTGATTGGTGAAGTCACTGATCTAGTAGTGTGCTGAGGACGAACTTATATTCAAAGAATCAACATGGCAGCATGAGCTATGCCTTGTGTAGCCAGTCCACCAATAACCACTGCTTTGTTTCTTGAGTTCTTCCCCTAATACTAGATTAGGCTAGTGATGACACAGCGCCACTGTTTTCTAGCAATTTATTCAAAATTATTCTTTACAGCACAATTTTGTGATGCTCCTAGATGATTTTTTTCTACATGATACATGTGCTAAGAAGTTAAGCAAAATGACACGTTTTATTGGCTAACTAGAAAGATTACAATATGCAAGCTTTCAACGCAACTCAGGCCCCTTCTTTAGACAAGATGTAATCACTTACATGATACATGATATTTTTTGCTATTAAATGATAGGAAATTATGACTGCCCCCACCCCTTTAATGTTTAGGTTGATCTGATTACTGTTATATTACCACAGTACTCTGGGCTGTATGAAAGTCTTACATTTGCCCCTCTTGTATCAACATCTGTAAGCAGCACCATATTAAAGACTTCTGTAAATTTTGAAAGTGCCTACATGTTGACTGATTTGATTATTATACAAGATTTGTGTTATTTACTTGGGCTCACTCTTGCATTTTAAAGAAACTAATTTGCACTATTACACTCTATCTATAAAATATTTACATCCAGTAAGGATGCAAGGGTATAACTTTTATTCTGAACAAAATAGATGTATATGGTCCTAAAACCAGAATTAATGAACTGATTTATTGGTTTAAAGTGGGACTTTATGTGGAAGATCATTAGTACTTGGTAAAATTGTACATGTGTAGCAATATAAGTGATCATATGTCATTGCATTGATCTATATAGATCTAAGCAATCATTATGGAGCTCTTACTGCAATGATTTAATGATCCACAGAAGTAGCGAAACATACACTCACTGGCCACTTTATTAGGTATACCTGTTCAACTGATTGTTAACACAAATATCTAATCAGCAAGTTACCTGGCAGCAACTCAATGCATTTGGGCATGTACACATTATTAAAAAAAATGACCTGCTAAAGTTCAAACTAAACATCAGAAAGGGAAGAAAGGTGACTTAAATGACTTTGAACATGGTATGGATGTTGGTGCCAGACGGGCTAGTGTGAATATTTCAAAAACTGGTTATCTACTGGAATTTTTATACACAACCATCTCTGTGGTTTACAAAGAATGGTCTGAAAAAAGGGAAACTAGCCAGAAAATTGTGGTTGATGCCAGAGTTCAAAGGAGAATAGCCAAACTGGTTTGAGTTGATGGAAAGGAAAACAGTAACTCAAATAATCACTTGTTACAACTGAGGTTTTCAGAAGAGAATCTCTGAATGCACAATACATTAGACATTGAAGCAGATAGGCTACAAAAGCTTGAGATCATACCGGGTGCCATTCCTGTCAGTTAATAAGAGGCAAATAAGGCTGAGGCTACAATTCACATGGGTTTACCAAAATTGGACTGCAGAAGATTGCAAAAAGGTCACCTGGTCTAATGAGTTTCGATTTCTGCCTGCAACATTCAGATGGTATGGTGAGAATCTGGCATGATGGCATACATCCAGCTTGCCTTGTTTCAAATGTTTCAGGCTGGTGGTGATAGTGTAATGGTGTGGAGGATATTTTCTTGACATCCTTTGGGGTCCTTAGTACCAACCGAGCATCACTTAAATGCCACAGCCTACCTGGGTATTGTTGCTGACCATGTCCTCCCTTTATGACTGCAGCGTACCCATCTTCTGATGGCTACTTCTAGCAGGAAAATGCACCATGTCACAAAACTCAAATAATCTCAAACAGGTTTCTTGAACATGCCAATGAATTCACTGTACTCAAAGGCCTCTACAGTCACCAGATCTCAATCCAATTGAGCACCTTTAGGATGTGGTGAAATGGGAGATTCACATCATGGATGTGCAGTCAAAATATCTGCAGCAATTGCATGATGCTAGCATGTCAATATGGACCAATATTCCAGAGGGATGTTTCCAGCACCTTGTTGAATCTATGCCACTGAAGAACTATGACAGTTCTGTAGGCAAAAGGGGGTTCATCCTAGTACTGGCAAGGTGTACACATACAGGTGACCTGAGAAAGAGATTAATATATATATCATTACAAAAACTAAAGGCAGTGCAGTTCCTCACAACTTTCAGTATATGGACTCTTCATTAATGAAATCTGGCAAGTAAATCTGTGCTGAATTTATATCAAAATTACAAAGTCATTACCTGAGAACCTGTATTTTATGATTAGTACAGTAACATAATTTCATTTATTTTTTACAGGTAGATGAATTCTTGCATCTGGTGACTGAGTTTACTGAAATGGGATTTCCACTAAATGCAGTTAAAGAGGTCCTGCTTGTTCATGAAAACCACAGTGAAAAAGCTTTGGAGGAATTAGTGTCCCAAATTGAATGGTGAAAAACAATGAAATATAATTGAAAACATTGCTTTTTGCACAACTTTTAAAATAATACTGGACTCCCTAAAATGAATTACTGGCAAATGTTTTTGTCGAAATCCATTAGATTTCTGGTAAACTATTGTTAGAATAAATACTGAGGATAAAATATTGGTAAAATTAAATGAAAACCCTAGCTTTACAAGTGAGGTTTTGGATTAGTGTCCAGTACTGATAATATTAAAGGATGCTTAACACAAATGTGTTTTCTGCCACATAGAATTCTTACCTATTGGTATTGAATTGAAGTGTGACATTGATTTAGCATTTATTCAGTGAGTATTACTATAATGTATCTTTATCAACTATTTGTAAATGAGTTCAGGGTTATAATGGCTTGAGCCTTTTCCTGTGGCACTGGGTGCAAGGTAGAAAACAGCTTTGGAACTGCCAGTCAACCTAACTAACACAGGTTTAGTTCCTAACCAACACAGGTTTAGGTAACAGGAAAACCTATACAGACTCAGCAAAAGTGTGCAGATTCCATGTGGAAAATGACCAGGCAAAAATTCAAACCTAGGATACTGGATCTATGAGGAAACATTATCATCTTTGCAAATTAAAAGACTCAAATAATTAAACTGAGTAAGAAAGAAGTAAAAGTTTGTTTAAATAATGTAAATCCAACAGTGTTTTCTAACCTGAGAAAGGTTCATCACTAGGTTTTGAGCTGGGAGAAACGTACAGGACATTCAACATTTATGAAAAGCAACATTCAACCCTGACTGCCTAATTGGCACAACTTTAAGATTTAAAAGGTTGTGTGAAGACAGTTTATTTATTTTTAGTGAGGGTAACCAACAAACCAGAGTAAACTCAGAAACTTACCATTAAACCAGAGCTAATGAGGACGTGAAGACAGTTTATGTTGTATATACTTTTGAAGACATTTAAGTTAGAAAGTCTGGCATGGTTATCCAGTTGTTGTTACTGCTGTCCTTCACAGTTTCAGAAGACAGCATCTGAACTCCATTTCACACATTGTCTGTATTCATTTTTAATATTCAACTTTTGTATAGATGATTCCCTCAACACCCTGATTTTATAAAGAAGTGTTTGTTTAATTGTGGGTTCATCCCTGAAATGATGTGATTTATATGTGTGATTATGGGTGTGGCATGCTCACATGGACATGTTTTCTGTTGTAGGCCTGATCATGCCTGGATTAGTCTTGCAGGACCCTGTGTGTATATAATACATCTAGAGACAACTGTGAATAAATTTGGATTAAATATGATTGGGCACAATTGGATCATTTACTGTGTGTGAAACCAATCCAGTGCCTCATGGAGATGGGGCTGAAAATGGGGGCAGTGATTTCAACAGCAAAGAGAAACGGTACTGTTATCAATGTCATCAACCAATAGTAAGCCAGTGGAAGAGCTATCTACGACTGAAACAAATCCCTAAAACACCAATTGAACATATGTGTATCTGTGCAGAGAACACATGTGTTAAAAATAAATTTAACCTGTTTCAAGGAAAAATGGCATATGTCAGACCAAATTATATTTTAGGAATCAAAGACATCACTGCATTAGTGGTAAAAGTGAAAAAATTGCTGTGTGTAGTCTCTGTCATTTACTGTTACAACGATACAGCCGGAGTAAATTTTAGGCTGAAAGAATTGGCAACAGCATTTGCAAACTATGAACTCTAGAGTGTAAGTTTAAGCTAAAGAGTGTGCAGTTATAACGAGTAAGAAGGAGGTGAAAAAAACTCTGTAAAGTTAGATATTTTTGCTAAAACAAAGAACAACAGGCGATGCACATTTCTGGCGTCAAATCTCCCAAAACATTAAATGTGCCTAACGACACTGACACTGTCCGAGAACCACAGGACAGGTGAGGCTGAACAGCATCCA